>NC_056601.1:35028966-35063966 GCF_018340385.1 Cyprinus carpio | reverse complement strand
AGCTGCTCGCTCTGGGCGTCCCTGATGTCCTCAACTTTGACTTCATGTCCAAACCGTCACCTGGTGAGACTGTATTCTGTTTGCCTGTTTAATATACAGGTTTATTTAATAGTATGTTGAGCTGTGCAGTGTTGTGTTCTCTGGTAACACGTCTCGTGTGTGTAGAGTCGCTGCGGACCGCCGTGGAGCAGCTGTGTATCCTCGGCGCCGTCGACAGAAAAGACGATCACGTGTCTTTAACGCCGCTGGGCAAGAAAATGGCCTGCTTCCCTCTAGAGCCTCGCTTCTCCAAAGTAAGAGGAACTCAATGACTTGTCATTTGATAAGAGTTACAATTACAGATTGCTTCGATTCAAAACTTTTGGGTGTCAGTGTTACGACTCTGTTTAGGGACCAACATAAAAAAGCCATTCTAAAAGCAACAAACACCACAGTGGCCAGGGCAAAAAGTTGAAGTTTTATTTTACAGGTAAAATAACATGACCAAAAATGTGTCCCTGCAGCACAAAAGCAGTCTTAAGTCTCTGGGGTATATTTGTAACAATAGACAACAATACATTGTAAGGGTCAAAATTATCCATTTTTCTTTTATGCTAAAAATCATTAGTATATTAAGTAAAGATCATGTTCCATAAAGATATTTTGTAAATTTTCTACCGTAAATATATCAAAACTTAATTTTTGATTAGTAATATGCATTGCTAAGAACTTCATTTGAACAACTTTAAAGGTGTTTTTCTCAATATTTAGATTTTTTTGCACCCTCAGATTCCAGATTTTCAAATAGTTGTATCACAATATTGTCACATATGCATTTTTTGATCAGTTTTATTTTAATATCGTTGAGATACCGTTATAATTAATAGCTGAATATCTCAGAAGTTAAGATGCTATTTTTAATTAATAATTTGATTTCGATTTCCTTCCGTAATTTTATGTGTGTCATTTTTATCAGTTTTGATTTCTTAGGTATGACTATATAATTTTTATTTGAATTGATAATATATATATATAAAAAATACATGGTTTCACAACATTTTTGTCTAATAGCATTTTGTATTTTCCATTTTCATTGTAATTTTGTTGTGCATTTTTGTTATTTTTATTGTTATAAATAAATTATAAATTGCTATAAATGTATTTTTAGTAAGTATGTTTAAATAGTTTTTATTCATTTTATTTAATTGGATAATACAAATTGCTTCACTATAACAACTTTGTTTAACTGTTTGCATGAATTTGAATTATTTTGTAATTTCTGGTTGTTTTAATTTGTCATTTTGTTTGGGACTGTAATTTTTCAGTTTTTATTAATTGATTTATTTTATTTGATGTATAAGATAGAAATTGCTTTACTATAACACTTTTATCTAACAGTATTTGCATATATATTTTTGTATTTGTGTAGAGCAGTGTTAGCGTTACTGTGTTAATATTATATTTTATTAATATTTTGAAATACTATTTATATTATCCATGTTCATTTTAGTCAAAGTTTTAGTAATTGTGTTGTTTTTTTTTGACATTAATTACTTTTTAAATTGATTTTAGTTTGTTATTTTAGTACATCAAAACTAAATGAAAATGAGTATGTTGAAAACATATCTTTTTAAATATCTGTATTGTAATGATCTCAGCTGATGTGGAGCAGTGTGTGGGTTGTTTTAGGGGTTTTTTTGTGTTTTTATGCGTGTTCTTATGCTTTTCTGATGTCTCTTGTGATCTCTCCTGATTTCTCCTGCGCTGAGGAGGTTCTGACCATCATCTCGCTCCTCTCCGTCGACTCGGTCTCCGCGCGCAGAGACGACGTCCTCGCCGTCCGCAGGAAGTTCATCTCCAGCGAGGGCGACCACATGACGCTCCTCAACATCTACAGGGCCTTTAAGAAAGTCAGCGGAAACAAGGTACTGACACCAACGCTGCCAAACACTTCAGGACAGTGCTAAATGAAAACAACATGACATTTCTATATGTTTTGTTAAAATTACTAACATTTTCCAGATCCTGCAAGGTGTGTGTACACTTATGAGGACAACTGATATTGATGAAATGCGTCATTTATTGAGTTTGCATGTGATTCTCTGTTCTGTCTCTGCTTCAGGAAATGTGTGTGTTGTGTGTTCTCACAGGACTGGTGTCGAGAGAACTTTGTGAACAGCAGGAACATGGGGCTGGTGTTGGAGGTTCGAGCTCAGCTCAGGGATATCTGCATCAAGGTACACACACACACTCTCTCTCTCTCTCTCTCTCTCTCTCTCTCTCTCTCACACACACACAAAAACACAAATGCACACACACACACACACACACACACACACACTCTCTCACACACAAACGGCGCACGCACACACACACACACACTCTCTCTCTCTCTCTCTCACACACACTCACTCTCACCTCACACACACACCTCTCTCTCTTAGGCTGCATTTACACTGCAGGGTCTTGATGCCCAAATCCGATTTTCTGACTATATCCGATTTTTTTTGACGACCTGCTTACATCATCTTTTAAAAAGTGACCCGTATCCGATTTTTGCATTTACACTATACACTGCTGAAACTACCAAAAGTAGACGTTCTGACCCGGAAAATGAAGTAAAACAGCAAGAAATACAATGGATGCAGATGCAAATAAAATTATACAGTGTTTTGCTTTCCACAATATTTGAAAAGTCAACAAAAAAAAATCAGCAAAACACGTACGGCGGGAGAAAAAAGCGCGTAAACCTGCCTCCCCATATCTCGTGACATGTCTTCAAACACATTTATTTCAAAACCCTGCATTTTTGCCTGCACTGTCTTCGCCAAAGACTTAAAAGACATGAAACCTCCGCATTGCTCCACTGTGTGTATCCTTCGTCCTCCATCGCGCCAAGTCATGTTGATCTCGGTGGTGTCCACCTGAGTTGACATCACTTTTTTTTAATGACGTACGACTCGCATTTACTGGGGAATATCCGATTTGTCTGCTTACATGGCACACACAAACACACAATCCCCGATTCATATCCAATTTATTACCACATATGAATGACTGAATCCGATCTGAGAAAATCGGAATCCATGCCCTGCTTACACGTTCACCGGGTCATATCCGATCTGTGCCACATTAGAGGAAAAAAATCGGAATTGGGTCACTTGAACCATGCAGTTGTAAATGGGGCCTTACACACATACAAAAACAACACGCAAACACACACACACACACACACACACACACACACACACACACACACACACACACACTCACTCACTCACTCACTCACTCACTCTCTCTCAGAAACACACACACAATCGCACAAAAACTCACACACACACACAATCCCCCCACACAATCCCCCCCCGCCCGCCCCCACACACACACACAAACTAAACACAACACACACAACTCACACACACACACACCACACACAATCACACACACACACTCTCTCTCTATCTCTCTCTCTCTCTCTCAGAAAATAAACACTGAAATAGAATAAAAAAAATAAACTTGTTTTTTTTATATATATATTGAAAACTACATAGACATATAAAAAAAATAATAACAATAATAATTTACAAAAACACAAAATAAAATTTACCAAAAAAAAGGAAAAAATAGCTAATTCAAAAATACTAATAAAAAAAACTATAATAGGCACACACACTCTCTCTCTCTCTCTCTCTCACACACACACACACACACACAATCCCCTCCCACCACACACACACACACACACACACAATCACACACCCAATCTCACACAAACACACACACACAATCACACACTCTCTCTCTCTCTCAGAAAATACACACTGAAATAGAAAAAAAAAAAAAACTTGTTTTTTTTATATATATTGAAAACTACATAGTCATATTAAAAAATAATAATAATAATAATAATTTACAAAAACACAAAATAAAATTTACCAAAAAAAAAGAGGAAAAAATAGCTAATTCAAAAATACTAATAAAAAAAACTATAATAGTATCTCAAGAGACATTAAATCAGACAAATGATTAGCGTGCATGATGAAGTGCCTGTGATCTTGTGTTGCTCAGATGAACATGAAGCTGGAGTCGTCTCTGTCGGACCTGATGAACGTGCGGCGCTGTCTGGCTCACGGTTTGTTCATGAACGCGGCGGAGCTGCAGCCGGACGGCTCTTACGTGGCTCTGGACACACACCAGCCCGTGGCCATCCATCCCTCATCCGTCCTGTTCCAGGCCAAACCCGCCTGCGTGGTTTTCAACGAGCTCCTGCACACGTCTCGCTGTTACATGAGGGATCTGTGTTTGGTGGACGCCGAGTGGCTGCAGGAAGCTGCGCCGGAGTATTTCCGCCGGAAGCTGCGCGCGACAAAGAGTTAACGCTTTCCAAATGCCGCGGGTTTGATGTTTCTGAAGACTGCATGATGGAACGAAAAAAGCAAAGCGCTCCAACAGTTCATCTACTGATGCATATTGTGAAAAAACGGAACGTTTTTTCACAATATGCATCAGTAGATGAACTGTTGGAGCGCTTTGCTTTTTTGGATTTGATATGCAACACATTAGGCAGTTTTTGCCAAAGAGTTTTGCTTTGTTAACTTTTCTAGAAGTGAATGAGTCCTTTCTACTTGTTATAAATCTTAAGATGGCACGCCTGTTTCTAGCTCTTTTACAAACTGCTGAAGTCTGATTGAATGAAATTCAGGTTCACTTCCTCAAATGTCTGCATGTGTTTTTGTTCAGGTCAATGCATTTGTCTTAAAACTTGACTAGTATGTTGAGTGTTTTGGGATCAGGTTAAAATGAATACAGATATGTGTGAATGAAGCTGGAGATCGAAAGGAGATCAGTATTGTGATCGCTGGGTCATATTTCATGTCAAAAAATATATTTAGCATAAAGCAAATTAAGCCTAGTGTTAATTTTCAGACAGGGTTATTGTAGTCAACTAATGTTAAAAGCACAGAAAAATAGTTAGTTGAAATAAAATAAACATTAACTGAAATAAAATATTTAAAGATAATTAGAAGATCATTTCTCATGTACTAAATTAACAAAAACAAACAGTAAATAAAAAAAGTTACTTGAAAACAAAGTAAAATAAAATATAAAAACTTATATATGTGCAATTTTTATTTTAGCTAGTTTCATTTCTGATTAAGTTTAATTTGAAGTCATAAAATAACTAAAGCTGAAGTGCAAATAAAAGTTAATAAAAACATATATACATTTAAAAAAATAAAAAAAATTTAAAATTACAAAAACTAAAATTGAATTATAAAATGTAACAAAACAGATTCAAATAATTAATAAAAACTACAATAACATCTCATAATGATAATAAAATAAAAAATTGTTTTTAGGATCATTGTGGGATTATTTCCAAAGTTTTGGTTATTTTAATGCCAAGAACTTTACATTTAAACAATATATCATTATTTCTTACATTACAGTAATGAGATGAATTATTGAACGCTTGACCTTTTCAGAAGATTCATCCATGATGTGTTCATGAATAAGGTGTCAGAACTGTTTTTTCTATTCAATTTTAGAATTCTAGAATTCTGATCGATTCAGGAATCATTAAATTACATATTAATGTAATGCATGCCACTTTCTAGTAGGGAGACACAAGCATATCAAATGCACATTAGTTTTAACAAATTCTTCTATTCGCTTCACTTTGCAAGTCATATCAAACCTATATGTATTCTTACATGTATATGACGATATATGTATGCAGTGCATGAAATAAGACAGATAAAATGTGATCACTCAGGTTTTTATGGTGCACACGATGTACCAGCAGCACACGTTTAGTATTAGTATCAAAACTTTCCCTTACAGCATGAGCAGAGGAGGCTTTGTGTGATGCAACAGATTAAAACAAGTTGAATTCAGATGTTTAGGCTTCTGCATGTGTATTTTTAACATGCTGTATTCATGCTCTGTTAAAATGACGGGGTTTGGAACAAAATAGGAATTCATTTGTAAGAATAAAAAGCCAGAGAAAGTGATTAGTGCCTCTTTGTTGACACACAAGATCTTGCAGAAAAATGACTGAACATCATTTTTAAACAGGGTTATGGTCACATACAAACAAACTGATATTATTTTAGTATCATTGAGATGTTATTACAGTTTAATATTTTGAATGTTTGTATTTTTATATTTTCAATTTAGTTAATTTTGTGGTTTTTGCAGGGCAATTTTTTGTTTGTTTTTAATTCATGTTTTTTTTATTATTATTATTCAAGTTACTTTAGTACATGTTAAGGTGTCTATCTGTCTATCTATCAGTTGTTTATTTCAAGTACCTTTTTTTTGGTTGTAGTTTTAGTTAACTATAATCCTGATACAGGTCACTGGTCTGACTATTTAGAAGTTTGTCACGAGATGAACATAGATATTATATTATGGTAACTATTTTTAGTTCTGGCTGTTCATAATTGCAATCCATGTGGAGGTCAGAGAGCTGAAAGTTAGCCGTGTATATCAAAATGGTAAATGTATCTTCTCACTGGTATCACATGTTGTAGCTAAAATAGAATTAGCTACTTCCACAAACTAAAACCATAAAAAGCTCCTAAATCAGAGCAGCAAGTTTTAAATTCACAAAGTTACAGCATTGTTTGTTTTATGCATTGTAGTTTTAAAAGTTTTTATATATATAAGCCGAAAGTCTTACATTTATGATTAGTTTACATTATATTTTATATTTTTAAATGAAGATGCATGAGATGCAAAATGAACATTAAGTCTTGTTTTCTGAGAAACTGAACAAAATTAAATGAGTTTATGCTCAAAACAAGAACAAACATCTGCCAATGGGGTATGAAACCTTTTCATATAGTAAGTTATATACAGTGACCCCAATAAAGATTTGAACACTTAAATATAAAATGATTTTGATTACTTGATGATCATGTTAAACTTTTTTTTTAAATCGAGATGTATGAAATGCATATTTAACAAGTCTTATTTTCTGAAAAACAACTAAATTAACTGAGTTTATGCTCAAAACAAGAAAAAATGTCAGTGAAAACTTTTCCTTTTGAATCGAGTATCATATAAGTTACATACAGTGACCCGAATAAAGATTTGAACACTTAAATATAAAATGATTTTGATAACCTGATGATCATATTAAACATATTTACTCATTTTATCTTTTTTAAAACCTTGACAATCACATACTTTCATCTTATTTCCATGTTCAAAAAAGGTGAATATTCAGATGCTTATTAAAAACTGCAAAGCCACAAAGAGAAGGATACGAATTTATTTATGATCATGTATCTTCAATTATAGAAGTTAACAAGTCTTCTGACCTCTTTAAGAACACGAAATTTCCTTCAGACACATTTCTTAAGTGAACGTTTAGGACGTGACGCTATGTACAGGAACACACAAACACAAACACACACAGGCGCAAGAACGTTTGATTTTGACACGGAGTGCGCGCCATACACACGAGCGCGGACCGTTTAATTTTGACACGGAGTGCGCTCCATACACACACGCTATTCGCGTCAAAACTGCTGCAGCGCGTGACACCAACATTCAGTGGGTCAGGAAAAAGGCAGAACAGACATTTGGACCACGACCCAGTTTCACTCATCCATCTCCAGTATGTGCGGCCTGAATCTGTAACGCAAAAAAAAAAAAAAATGTGCGGCCTGATATATATATATATATATATATATATATATATATATATATATATATACATATTAAAAATGAATATTCACAATAAAATACATAGCATTAGAGACCGTCTGTGCATAGAGGTTGGATGAAATGGCAGTTGGTGCACAAAGAGGACAGAGGACTTGCCTAGACATGTCATCATATGGAAGCGCACTAGATAGACATTATTCTCACCTCAAGATATTTTCCTCAGGAAGAAGAGCTCTTGGTTCTCCTGCGTTTTATTTCACTGTTCTGCAGTTTCCCTGCTATTTTTCTCTCGTGTCCGGCTGGGCAGTGGCGGTTCGTGTTCATTCCGATCTCCTTCTTACTTCTGCCTTTTCCTCCAGCGTGGCTGGGATACTCCTCCAGGTTGTAATAATCATACTCATCGTAACTGGCTTCCTCAGACGACACTAATCTGTCGAAGTCGGTGGCCATGTTAATTAGAATAAGACGAGCTCTTCCCTGCGATTCTCTTCTGTGAGTAAACAACGCTGCTGTCAAACGGTTTTCTGAAACACCAGCGTCACGTGGGTTTTAGAACTGCTTGGTGATTGGTGGAGAGCTCGTGCTCGCTTATGATTGGCTGCGTTCGGGTGCGCTCCGTTAATTTAAAGCACTCGTGATTGGCTGAAGTCTGGGCTGTTTTTAGCCGTGCATCCATGCAAAACAAAACCCACTTCCGCATTTCCCTTCTTTATTTACACAAGTAAGGTTACATCTAACATGTAGAAACTTGAATGCAAAACGAGAAGTCGCGAATATTAGTATCGCTTTCCTGTTCAGATTTGCAGTTCTGTATTAAATAAACCCAAATTAGTTTTGTTTTGCAATTATTTCATATTGAATAATGTTCCACAAAAAATAAAAATGCATTGACAGTATTGCCTGAATTTATTTTATATACGTAAGCATAACTCTGTATAAGTATATATATAAGTATAGTGACGCAATGAACATGCACCTTTGCATGTATGTTTTTAAAGCGTTCTTGCTCTGTTTAAATTATTGTGTATTCATCTGTGCTGCGTTTCCATCCAATAGCAAAAAAATAAAATAAAAATAAAACAAAAATAAAGTTTATAATGCATATTCTGTCTTCATTTATACCCGAGACACGGATCACATGGTTACAGAGGGTTCCCAACATATTAACACCCATTTCTCTCCTGCATCTCCAAACTGTTTGCACGTAAAGGACTTTTCACTGAAGAATGTATTTAAAAATTAAATCTGTCACAACATGTTTCGCATTCTTGGTTAAAGACATGCTGTTTTCATTATGCACAACAGGAAACTCCTAAAAACTATAAACTATAGCATGATATAAAATGCAAGCATGTGCTGCAGCACACAGATGCCACTATGTGGCAGTGCAGTTTCACTGTTTAGTGTAGTATCTTCTATTAAGAGACACACATGTCGTTTGAACTAAAGTAGCACTTCAAACTGTTTAATGTCTGTTACATAATATTAAATGCAAAATACAGTACAATTCAGGAGAACATACAACATACAAGACAATGCACTTGAATTCAATACTTGTCGATACAAACAATAAATGAGACATTATATATTTTAAAATGTATGCATGCAGACATATAATGCCTTGAATTTTATGCGAGCAGCTATTGGTAGCCAGTGCAAATTGATAAATAGAGGTGTGACGTGTATTCTTTTCGGCTCATTAAAAAATAATCTTGCTGCCGCGTTCTGGATTAATTGTAAAGGTTTGATAGAACTGGCTGGAAGACCTGCCAAGAGAGCATTACAATAGTCCAGCCTGGGACAGAGCAAGAGCTTGACACAAAGTTGTGCAGCATGTTCCGAAAGAAAGGTCCTGATCTTCTTAATGTTGAATAAAGCAAATCTGCAGGACCGGCCAGTTTTAGCAATGTGGTCTGAGAAAGTTAGCTGATCATCAATCATAACTCCAAGGTTTCTGGCTGTTTTTGAAGGAGTTATGGTTGATGTGCCTAACTGGATGGTGAAATTGTGATGAAATGATGGGTTTGCTGCCACAAGCAGTTCTGTCTTTGCAAGGTTGAGTTGAAGGTGATGGTCCTTCATCCAGCAAGAAATGTCTGTTAGACAAGCTGAGATGCGAGCAGCTACCGTTGGATCATCAGGATGGAATGAGAGGTAGAGTTGAGTGTCATCAGCATAGCAATGGTATGAAAAGCCATGTTTCTGAATGACAGAACCTTTTGATGCCATGTAGGCAGAGAAGAGAAGTGGTCCAAGAACTGAGCCCTGAGGCACCCCAGTAGTTAGATGTTGCGACTTGGACACCTCACCTCTCCAAGATACTTTGAAGGACCTATCTGATAGGGAAGACTCAAACCACTGGAGTGCTGTTCCTGAGATGCCCTTTGTCAGTAGGGTTGACAGGAGGATCTGGTGATTAACAGTTTCAAAAGCAGCGGACAGATCAAGCAAGATAAGTATTGAAGATTCAGAATCCACTCTTGCCAGTCTTAGGGCTTCAACAACTGAGAGCAAGGCAGTCTCAGTTGAATGTCCACTTCTGAAGCCAGATTGGTTGCTGTCAAGGAGGTTGTTCTGTGTGAGAAAGGTAGAGACTTGGGTTGAATACAGCTCGTTCAAGTGTTTTTGCAATGAAAGGAAGAAGGAAAACTGGTCTGTAGTTCTCTAAAAGAGATGGGTTGAGGGTGGGTTTTTTAAGGAGTGGAGTTATACGAGCCTGTCTAAATGATGAGGGGGGAAAACACCTGTATGAAGGGATGTGTTAATGATGTGAGTGAGTGCGGGTACAACTGCAGGAGAAATGGCTTGAAGGAGATGAGATGGAATAGGATCAAGCGGACAAGTAGTAGGATGATTAGAAAGGATGAGTTTGGAGACTTCTGCCTCAGAGAGTGAAGAGAAGGATGTGAATGAGTGTATGTTTGCTGGTGAGATGTGCTTGATGGATTGTGGTGTGGAAAATTGTGCACTGATGTTTTTAATTTTATTAATGAAAAACGTGGCAAAGTCGTGGCAAAGCTATTAGAGATGAAGCAGGAGGGGGAGGAGGAGGACAAAGGAGCGAGGAAAATGTTTTAAAAAGCATGCGAGAGTTAGACGAATTGTTAATTTTGTTATGGTAGTATGTCTTTTTAGCAGTGTGGAGACATTAGCAGAAAAGGAAGAGAGGAGTGACTGATACACATTAAGGTCAGTAGTATTTTTGGATTTGTGCCACAGAACTGACCCTTATATATGTCACATATATCAAATATAGACTATAATTCTGCAACACTACATTCCTTCTTCAGTCATACTATCAAGTGACAGTGATGGTACTTTTTTCATCATATTATCTCATGCAAAAGCTCTCTCTCTCTGTGTGTGTGCCTTTACGACATGCTGGTGTGTAATCAGAGTACAATAATAGATGATAGAATCTGTACTATTACAGTGGCCCCCACTGGCACAAGAATGGCGAGACGCTCGATGGACACGCCCCCCCGGCGATCAGACCACGCCCTCGACAAGACAAAAACGTTAGCCACGCCCCCGACGATGTGACACGTCCCGACGCTTTTCCACGTCGCGCGCCCAACGGTTGAGGCAGGGGTGGCTGCGCGCGCTCGTGCAAAGGCCGGGAAAAAATGGCGGCGCCCGTCTTGCGAGTGTCCACCCCTCGCTGGGAGCGGATAGTGCGGCTGCTCGTGTGTCTCTCAGGAATCCTGTTATCCCTGTACGCTTTCCATGTGGAGAGGGAAAAGACCCGCGACGCCAACTACCGCGCCATGTGCGACCTGAGCAGCTCCATCAGCTGCTCCAAAGTCTTCACGTCCAGGTGAGAGAGAGTGTCAAAACCTAGCGCGTTCCCTAGCTAGGCAGCGTCTGCAGCTGTCAGAGGCGCTTCGAGCGTTCAAAAACCAGGGTTTGACCCCTTTTGGATGCTTTCGGACGTTTTGGGATCGTCCCAGAGTCTGAATGCGCTTTTGACGATCTGAAAGTGCTGTCTAGTTAGGGAGTTCCCTAGGTTTTGACACACAGCCGGAGTCGCTCCGGGCCGCTGACTGACTGAAAAGGTGATAAAATATAATATCCGTTTCACATTTTTAGTCTTTTATAGACACGCCTTTTGGGTTGACACAAATAGAGACATAAATATGAACTAAATGAGGTCATTTTAAAGCTGTTTTTGAGTGTGGTTTTTGTGTTGTGTGAGCAGAAACACAGTGCGGTAGCAGCTAATGCTAGCAGTGCTAATGAGTGAATGAGCTCAGTGCCGTATACTAATATAATTTCATGTACCTTACATTTATTCTCTAATGTACTGGACTTGATTGTGTTCTCGAGGTGAAATCAAAGCCACCCATCTAGTAGCATCTTCAGCTGACAGCACATCCCTTAAGTGTGAGCACAACAGGCTGTTTCATCCCTGACACATTATTTAGTGTGCTTCGTGTTTTCAGCATGACCCTTTAAATGCAGGAGTTTAATCGTTTTATTGAGACTGTGGGGTGGTGTGCTGGAGGAGGCAATTAATTGAGTTTGATCAGAGTTCAACTTTGTTTCAGTAACCTTTGAAATCAGAGTGGTTTGTTTGAGACGTCAGTTCCTGATTTTATTACTGAAGGATCCACCCTTAAACATCATCAAACCATTAATAGACTGATTTAGTAATTATGTTTAATGCTCAAATTATCCTGGTAATGTTTAGTTGGTATTTAGAACACACACACACACACACACACACACACTAACGTTTGTGTTGAAATGCATATGCATACACTAAATGTTAATTTACTTGTACACTATGTATTAACTAGTGTATGGAATATATACATTAAATGTATATAGTGGATATATGTAGTTATATTAATGTGTGTATATGTATTTATATATGTTTATAGTGGATATATGTAGTTATAGTGTATCTGTGCATTTTTTATATATATATATATATATTATATATATATATATATATATATATATATTTATTTATATGTACTTGTACAATATATTAACTAGTGTATGGAATATACACTAAATGTTAACTTAAATGTATATAGTTAATGGATGTATGTAGTTAATTTAGTGTAGTTCATTCCTTCAGCTGTTTAAGTTATTAAATAATATCAAGTAGAAATTATTATTTTAAGTTTAATATTTCTGTAAGATTTTTTTTATTTTTTATTCTTCTAATTGTGTATTTTCTTCTCTATTATTATGTTATGTGTTTGTTTTATATTTTTTGTCAATGCAGTTGGTGTATTCGTGAGCCTAAAACACATTTCCCATTGGGACAATAAAATATACCTAACCTAACCTAGTTAATTTAATGTGTGTATATGTATTTATATTCATATGTTTACTAAATATGAACTTAAATCTATATATTTAGTAAATGTGAAGTTAATATTAGTATGTGTGTGTGTATGTATATACACATAAATGTGCATTTTCTTATATATTTATATATATATATAGATATATATATATATATATATATATATATATAATATATATATATATACAAATATATATAATATATTTACTGTACACTATATATTAACTAGTGTATGGACATGTTAATTTAAATGTATATAGCTAGTGAATATATTTATATTTACATTTATGCATTTAGCAGACGCTTTTATCCAAAGCGACTTAGTGTATTCAAGCTAACATTTTTTTTTTTTTACTTAATATTTAACTTTTTTTTTAACCTATATATACAGTTAATTTGGTGTAATTTATAATAATGTAAACAAATGTAATGTACGTTTGCAGTTTAAAGGTCCGGTTCCTGGGTTGCTTTTGTTTAATAAATAACTTTCTCCCTTTCTTGATTCAGCAATAACAAGACCACTTTCATGCAACTTGTTGTTGAATTAAAGCGCTTAGAGGAAAAAAAGGGAAAGTCATGTGAAGTGCACTCACTTTCAGGAGAACTTCATTTGAAGTAACGCTGATGGAAAACAAATCACATGCATCTCAGATCCTCTCAGAGTAGATCAGCTGTCCTAAGGGATGATTTTTGATATTTTTTAATGCAGTTTTGTCGTATATTGAGATGACATGATACAGACGGATGTGTCTTTCAGATCTGGTATTAATAGAGGCTCCCACTTTATCTGTGAATCTGATGATGTGCCCAATGCCCACTCATCATGAAATAAATAGGACACAGCATCATATATCACGCTCACTTATGTTATTATCATCATGTAGATAAAGAGGCCATGCGGTTGCATGTTTGAGTCTATCGAATTGCTTCAGAAAGCTGCTGATTGTGTTGTTTGCTCACAGCGGGCCGTCTGATAAAGCAGGGGATCTGCAGAGAAAACAACCAAACTTACCTCCAGCTGGGTGAAGGTTTTCAGGAGCATTACACGATCAGGCTTAAGGTCTCGCTCTTAAAGGGAACCGACCTTTATACGACATTTTCTGTGTAGCCGAACTGACTTCAGATGTCTCTCAGGATCTTTCGCTATGGGTTTCCGCCTCTTAATTCGGTAGTGAACGGTCTCTCATTGGGAAAACACACTGTACTGATCATTGAGTCTCGACTCCGCTGCTTTCTCAAGGTTTGGGAAAGGTTTCTTATTGTTTTCTTGCTCTGTGGAGGTGAGAGACGTTATTTTAAAACATAAGGGAGGGTTGGTTTGTATATCTCATCTCAGTGGCTGGAAAACAATATTATTTTGGTGCATGTATTGTATCAGAAATTGAATTGAGTAGATCATTACACTGAGCAACGGTCTGGTTCTGAAAGTTAATATCACGTTTATTTTCTCCATAAATATCGATAATGTTAACAGACAGAGCTACAATGAGCACCAAGGTCATTCTGTCACATCTGCTGATGTAGAAACCATACATTAGAGTGATTTTAATATTCAGAAATCATTTTATAAACCAAATTCCTATATTACCCATAATCCTGCACAGAGATTTACCAATCAGTGCATTCGCTGTTAACGTGAGAATGAAAATCACATTAAATGTGACCGTCAAATCCCATGATGCTTTGCACATTTTTTAACCTCTCAAACTAGTTTTATGCAAACTGATTATATGCTATATATTTGTTGTTTTTATATTGGATGGTTTCATATTATTGTTTTCCTTTTTTGATTGTTTATATATATATATATTCTGTTTGTTTGTTGTTTCATGTTTCATGTATCAGTGGTTTTTATTGTACAGTTGTTCAGTGTGTGGTTCAATGACCCGTTCGTTATCCTTTTTAAATCTCATTTGCATACTTTTGTTTTTTAATCAACATTGTGATGTTGTGTTGTGAGGGTTGGTTTAGTTTCAAGGCTTTCAACTCGTTAAGCAATCTTTGGAAACGTCTGTGGAGAATGAACTACGATGCATACTTAATTATTGTTCTAGTTATTCTCTCACGGTGCTTCGATTGTTTTTTGCATGTGTTGTGAGTACCATATATGTCTCGTGAGGTGTTTCTCATGCATGTCTGGTATGCAGACTTTACTTGCTAGTAATCATCACTCTTGAAAATAAAGGTTTCAAAAGGAGTTTTTTGCAGCAGCATTATAGAAGAAATATTTTTGGGTTCCCTAAATAACCTTTTAACCATTTTTCTTAGTGTAAAGAACTTTTTCCCACCATAACGAACCTTTTATGCGATCAAAATTTTCCACAGATGTTAAAGCTTTTGTCACTGTGTCAGTTTGGCATTCAAAAGTCAAACAAGCTTTAATATGAATGCTCATTGGCGTAATAATGCATACTATAAACAATAGACTAACATGCATTCTGAAGAAAATACAAATGTTGTGTGTTTGTTTTACTTTTGTCTGGTACAGATCTCATTAAAAGACAAACTGCTTCTTCATTAATTGAACTGTAGCTAGTGAAATGAATGAACACATAATAAAGAAGGACCTGAAGTTGATGTGATTGTACTTGCATTATTATTTATGTAGCACACATATGTTTTCTGAGCAGAAATGCTTTCATTGGGAATGCTGGGAACATATGGTGGAGATCGGGCATGACCTCAGGTGTTTGGCAGCATTAGATCTTTGTCAAATCCATTGGCAGGAAGTTATGAAACGGAAGCTGCTCTCCAGTGTTGGGTTACACACCTTTTTCCTCTTCAGGGCTAGTTAATAGAAAAGGTTTCAGGCTTTTCAAACACTTAGAGACTGATGTAGCAATCAGATTCCAGCTCTATATGAACCGTAACTGGAATCCAGTCATTGCATTCAAGTTTACTCACAACATTATAAATAGTGTTGCAATGGAAAGTATGTTTAGGAAATGAACCACAATTGTCCATTTAGTGCTTTTTTTTTTTTTACTGTTTAATGCTGAAATGTGTCCAGTTTTGTGATTGTCAGCCATAATTAAGGCCCTAAAAATGCAATATGATTTTCCTGCCTTTTGAGATGCTTTGTTTTGGCAGATTTCTTTGCAGAAAATGCATTATGAGCTGAGTCAGTAAAAAAAATAAAAATAATGCAAGATGATTGACGAGAAATGTTAGTTATATACTTGATGTTATTTCAATATAGAAAAATATCAAACGTTGATGTAATGATGTAACATGCAGTATTTTATCTAATATTTGTGTGTGCTGTTTATGTACATATGCTGGAATTGGATATGACTGGGAACCACCACATTTCTCCTTTGTTAGTATAGTTTCAAACAATTTGGGTCAGAAATCTCCGTTCGCACTGATAAAAGGAAACTGGGCTTTTTATATGCTGCTGTCTTGATCAATGTATGATTTGATTTAGGCCAAATATTCCGTCGTAACGTGCTTGTATTCCCTCGAGAAACCCAGAGCGCTCACACATGATATTAGTATTTATTTTTAGTTCCAGTGTCTCATGTTGTTTGATTTCTGCTGCTTTACCGATTCTCTCTGTTTGTGTTTTCATCTTTTCTGTAGATGGGGTCGAGGATTTGGACTGTTAGGAACCATTTTTGGGAACGACAGTGCAGTAAACCAGCCAAACAGTGTCTATGGAATCTTGTTTTATATCTTTCAGCTGTTACTAGGTAAGAACAGCATCAACCGCATTGATTTGCAGATTATGACATTTTTACAATAACAGTTTCTTTCTTTGGATGCAACAGTACAGAAAGTCTGGCAGATATAAATATCAATTTATGACCAAAATCTTGATATCACAAGTCTGATGAATGGCTTTGGTCATTGTGTGCATAGTTTTTTTACTGTCTATTTTGCAACTTCAACTTCAATTTTATTTCCACTTGTGATTTTGTCAACTGCTTGATTTTCTATATTTTTGCTAAATAAATTACAAATAAATTTACCTTGAAGATTTTGGCTTTCGGCAATTATGAAAACTGATTTTAAATTGAGTTACTGTTCATATAAAATGATTGTTTAGTAGTTTTCAGTAGGTTGTAAAAGTGCACTACAAGTTTTGTAATTATTTATAATTATTTATACAAGTAATTATTTTGATTTCATGCAATTTTGTTTTATTGTTTTTTAGATAATTTATTTAAAATATATTGAATTTTTTTGTTTTTATATTTCTAAGCTATTATTTATATATTTATATATAGAATTATATTTAAAGTAAGCATAAATCTATTGTTTATTTATTTATTTTTGAAAATTCAGTAAATGGGTGATGTTAGGAAAGTCCCTGAATAATTGTGTTAAATTATCGTGATCTCAATAAACTTGATTATGATTTTTGCGTAACACAAGAACACACATGGTGCCTACAGCCTCTCAATCTACATGTACTACTGTGGGAATTGTGTTAAAACTGTTAGCTGATATCATTTCTGTCTCTTTCTAGGTTTATTTGTGAAACATTTGAAAGTTCACATTAATTCAGTGTACAGTGTCTGCCATTAGCCAGAGATGAATATGAACACACATTATTTCCTGATATTGATACTGTAAGGTACGTGTGAGTGTGTCCGGTTATAGTAGGAACATTACTATCTGTAATCTAAACGGTTTCACAGGCCTCTGAATTATTGCCCTCACTTGTCCTTGTCTGTCATCACTGATGGCTGGAATCTCTAAGCGTTTCAGTGCGATAAGGCACAGGTCAAACATTCACAACCTCAGTTTAACCCCATGACTCTCGTGTCCTGTGAGTCTCTTCTCCGGACAGCGTTTGAGTTACAGCAGTATCAGTTTCTCTTGTGTTTCTCATTCTCTTTATCTGGGTTATTATTGTTAAATAAAACTATACTGAAAACTTTTGTAAATATTAGATGAAAACAAGCTAAATGAAAATTAGAAATGTTGTCTTGGCAACTAAATTGAAGCACTAGAATTACTAACCGGAAATAAATTAAAAGATTCACTAAACGGACACTGAAATAATATAAAATAATCCTAAATAGAAAAATAAAAATGACAAAAACACATAAAGAGTACTAACAATTAAACTATATAAAATAATGCTAAACAGAATATATATATATATATATATATATATATATATATAAAATGAGTACTGAAAATTTAAATATAAAAAATAATTAAATGTACTAATATAAACTAGTATAGCATTTATAAATAATGGTAGCATTTGATTTTTCTAAGTTTTTTTAATATTGTTATTATGTATTACTATTTTTAAAGTACTATATTATAGTAATTGCAATATAGTAAATATAATTAGTAAAATCACACAATTAAAACATCCTAATACATTACAGTAATGCAAATTTGGGGAGAAAATATGCTTAATTTTCATGAAAATGATGGGGATGATAGTAAAATTATCTTTTTGTTTTTGATGAAAGGTGATACAGAAATAACTACAACCTGAAATGGCATAAATCTTTAATATTCCTGATAATTCAGCACATTACTTTCAATCCTTATTTCTGTAATTCTAATAAAATATTTTGTTTAAATTTTTAAGCATTTATAAATAATGCTAGCATTTGATGTACTAATTTTATTCTGATTTAAATGAAAATTATTTTATTATTAATAGTAGTAGTATAGAAGTATTAGTAGCAGTCGTTTTTAAACTACTGTGTTATAGTAATGAGAATCTCACCTTTGGGGGAAAAAACACAATTTGGAGGAATTGCTTATTTATTATGAAAATGACAAAATATATATATTTTTTTAATAAAATTGTAGATAAACTAGTCAACCTCACTAATTGGTTTGACTAGTGGACCATCCTGACCAATTCCTGCACGCATGTCTGCCTCATAATTTCCCCTTGCTTCATTCCTCAGCAGTCATGTGGGCTTTGCTGACTCAAGTTCTTCTGCGTGTTTGGCTCTGCTGATCTGTCCTCAGGTTCATTGTGCTTCTTAAACTGGACACAGTCAAGTCTTTCTTCACACTATTGCAGCACATTTGCATAATGCCAGCGTGCAGTTCGCTCTTGGAATGATGGACCGCTGTACGTTTGGAACCGTTTTGCACTTCCTATAAACTGTTTTACATTTTACTGTTCAGTTCTTTGCTAATTTCCTTATCGATACATGAATGAATGGACCGGCTGTTGACTCAGTTACTCAAATGAATGGCTCTGGTCTTTCATAAACCTAGTGAGCTGCCTTCTAAGGTGGCCATTTAAGATGCCATTATTGCACTTCTAATGTGATATGGCAAATAAGATCATATGGCGTCAGTCCCAAATTACGATTTAAGCCGAGAGACTACAGACAAAACCATAGTTTTATTTTTTCCATACACTGGTCAATTTTGAGTTTTTGCTTCCATAACTTGATGTCTTTCATACTAGTGGACATCCAACGTAAACATCCAAAATATACATTTAAGTGTTTATTTCATTACACATAATAAGGTTTTTTACAATTACAATGTATATCTTTAAAAAGTTTTTTCTCCACTTCAGCAGCACTTACATACACCAAAATTTACAACTTTAATCCTAACTATATTCTGAATGTTTTTATAGAAGGGTTTGTTTATATATCATTCAGCTGGTTTTATTATTGAACTTTACTTATTTGCGTCTGTATATTTCAATTACAATATATATCTTTAAAACGTTTTTTTCTCCACTTCAGCAGCACTTACATACACCAAAACGTACAGCTTTAATTCTATCTATATTCTGAAGGTTTTTATAGAAGGTTTGTTTATACATCATTCAACAGGTTTTATTATTGAACTTATTTGCGTCTGTATATTTCAATTACAATACGTATCTTTAAAACTTTTTTCTCCACTTCAGCAGCACTTACATACACCAAACCTTATTGCTTTAATCCTAACTATATTCTGAAGGTTTTTATAGAAGGGTTTGTTTATATATCATTCAGCTGGTTTTATTATTGCACCTTATCTATTTGCGTATGTAGATATTAATTCCAGTACATATCTTTAGACAGTCAGTTTGTTTCTCCACTTACAGCACTTACATACACCAAACTTAGCCGTTTTATTCCTATATATATATTTTTTATGATTTTTTTTAGTGGTTTGTTTGTTTTTATTTATTAACTGTTTTTTTTAACATTTTATTCCTTAAAAACATTTATTTAACAAAATTAGACCATTCATTTTTTTATTTTGAATGATTTTTTTGAGGGGTTTATATATATATTTGCAATATTAAAGTATATATTTCAGATATATATATATATATATATTATATATATATATATATATAAATATACACTGTTGAACACACACACACACACACACACACACACACACACATATGCTATCATAGATGTGGTGTGGGATATATATATATATATATATATATATATATATGTATATACACACACACACACATACAGGGTGCTGCGATTAATTAATCTAATTAATCACAAACTAAATTTGGCTGTGAAAATACCCCCAAAAGATAATTTAAACCTATTATTGTGTTAAATGTTTAGGCTACAATGGCCTTACATAAAGTATGGAACATAAAAGAAGATAATTCGAGAAACATCTCAGTAATTTTTGTTCATGCAATGAAAGTCACTAGTGACCAAAACAGCTTAGTTACCAACAGTATTCAAAATGCCTTCTTTTATGTGCAAAAGTAAGTCATTCAGGTTTGAAACAACATGAGGGTGAGTAAATGATGAAATATCCCTTTAATGATTTTTTGTCTTGTTTTTTAAGATAAATGAAATTATACTCTAAAGAAGAAATTAAAACTATCATCACGTGGCAGTAAATGTCTTTGAGTCGATTTCTTCAAACAGCTGATTCATTCAAGAATTCAGTAAACGGCTCTCTCTATGAATGGGCCTTTGAATCATTGATTCACACGATTCGTTCAAAATGAGGATTCATTCTGAAACTAAACACGGCTGTGTTGCTCAGAGACGCACAACAATTCTGCTGTGGTTTTAGAGGTAATATTTTCGTAGGCAAAATTGAACAAAACGCACAATATTGTGTTTAAATTTTGCACAATATTAACTTTTTATTTACTGAACTGTTGTATAAAATCACAATTGCACTCGTGTTCTTTGTGACGAAAACAGCACTTGTGTGATATTGCTCCTGCTGCTTTAAAGGCTGCTGTCTGTGTAGACCACACTAGGTTTTGGAACAGATCCTGTCTAGCCTTGAACCAACAGACACTTGAAGATGTTTTAATTTTCTGAAACCTTGCCATATCACTCATTTATGTTATTTATCTCCATGACCCGAATCTCAGATAGTTCTGTCCTTGTCTGCACCATTATGTGTGTGATCCGTTTGTCCTGCTCTGCCCTAATGAAATTTCATGACTATGAATAGCAAGACTGTGCCAGCGTGTGTGCTGAATGCCCTCTGTTCTGGAGAAATCCTCCCTTTTCTGAAGGGCTCGAGTGAGTGATGAGTAGGGGAAAGGTCAAGCCTCAGACGTGCCCCACACAGTTACAAACCACGCCCACTTTAAAATGCTTAAACTCTATGTCTAAGGCCTAACTGCAAGTGTAACCTGGATTTGCAACACTCTACATAGGCAGCATCTCTCTTTGCTATAGAAATAGAAACAGTCTGTGATTTCTATTTCCCATTCTACAGTATTCATTGTTTTGTCATTATTCAGTGACAAGCGAATGACAAACAGTGAAGGAGTTGAGTTTCTTGTTATACACTAGAAAAGTTCAGAGTGATTTATAATACGTAATTCTAACTGTTAACTGTAACTGTCTAAATCTCATTTGGCTGATTCAACAGGTAAATAAATCTATTTTAAATAAGTAATAATATATTGGGTGTTATAATTGTAGCAAATGTAATTAATCCATAATTTTAAATCCAGCATTTTAAAGTTTTACTATTATGCACATTTTACTGAATTGTCTTGCTATTAGATATTAGGCCTACATTTAGCATTAGATATCTATTATATTCAGAATTTTCATTTTTATAAAGGTTTCACCTGAAAAAATCTTGAAAAATTATTATTGAGCAAAAGGATGAACAATATTCATGTAGTTGATTTTGTAATGTTGTAAGAAGTGTATTGTTTATTATTATTATTATTGTTGTTGTTGTTGTTTGATTATTTCTGTCAAAATATAGCTTTTGCTGATATAGCATTAAAATAATAACAAACTAAAAATCATAATAGAAAGATTTTATATTGTTCATTTTTTTGTTGTTTTTATAATTTTACAAGATTTTTTTTTATTTTATTTTCATATTGTTGTATTGCTTTTGTTTTTATATAATTTTTTTTATTTTTTTTTTTTTTTATTTTGTATATTGTTATATAATTTGCTGATGGCATTAAAATAGTAATAAACTGCAAAAATGAAGAAATAACAACATTAATAATATATATAATAATACACACACACATACACACTCTCTCACTGGCCACTTTATTAGGTACACCTTGCTAGTTGGACCCCCTTTTGCCTTCAGAAATGCCTTAATTCTTCATAACGTAGATTCAACAAGGTGTTGGAAACATTCCTCAGAGATTTTGGTTCATATTGACATGACAGCATCACACAGTTGATGCAGATTTGTCTGCTGCACATCCATGATTCAAATCACCCGCTCCAACACATCCCAAAGCTGCTCTACTGGATTGAGATCTGGTGACTGGAAGCCATTTTAGTAAACGTGAAACCAGTCTGAGATGATTTGAGCTTTGTGACATGGTGCATTATCCTGCTGGAAGTAGCCATCAGAAGATGGGTACACTGTAGTCATAAAGGGATGGACATGGTCAGCAAACAATACTCAGGTAGGCTGTGGCATTTAATCGATGCTCAATTAGTACTAAGGGGCCATTGATTGGATTGGTGTTAAGGGGAGTGCCCAGGAAATATTCCCCACAAGCCTGAACCCGTGAGACAAGGCAGGATGGATCCATGCTTTCATGTTCTTTACGCCAAATTCTGACTCTACCATCTGAATGTCGCAGCAGAAATCGAGACTCATCAGACCATCCGGTGTGGTCTTCTGCTGCTGTAGCCCATCTGCTTCAGGGTTCGACGTGTTGTGTGTTCAGAGATGGTATTCTGCATACTTTGGTTGTAATGAGTGGTTATTTGAGTTACTGTTGCCTTTCTCATCTGAATGTCGCAGCAGAAATGGAGATTCATTAGACCACGCAACGGTTTTCCTATCTTCTATTGTTAAATTTTAGTGAGCCAGTGGGAACTGTAGCCTGTAAACCCTAGAGATGGTTTTGTGTGAAAATCCCAGTAGATCAGCAGTTTTTGAAATACTCAGACCAGCCCGTCTGGCACCAACAACCACGTTCAAAGTCACTTAAATCCCCTTTCTTCCCCATTCTGATGCTGGTTTAAACTTCAGCAAGTCGTCTTCACCACATCTAGATGCCTAAATGCATTGAGTTGCTGCCATATGATTGGCTGATTTGCAATTTGTGTTACCAAGCAATTAAACAGGTGTACCTAATAAAGTGGGCCGGTGAGTGTGTGTGTGTGTGTGTATATACCACTAACCTGAAGGATTATTAGGAACACCTGTTCAATTTCTTATTAATGCAATTATCTAATCAACCAATCACATGGCAGTTGCTTCAATGCATTTAGGGGTGTGGTCCTGGTCAGACAATCTCCTGAAACTCCAAACTGAATGTCAGAATGGGAAAGAAAGGTGATTTAAGCAATTTTGAGCGTGGCATGGTTGTTGGTGCCGGACGGGCCGGTCTGAGTATTTCACAATCTGCTCATTTACGGGGATTTTCACGCACAACCATTTCTAGGGTTTACAAAGAATGGTGTGAAAAGGGAAAAACATCCAGTATGCGGCAGTCCTGTGGGCGAAAATGCCTTGTTGATGCTAGAGGTCAGAGGAGAATGGGCCGACTGATTCAAGCTGATAGAAGAGCAACTTTGACTGAAATGACCACTCGTTACAACCGAGGTTTGCAGCAAAGCATTTGTAAAGCCACAACACGCACAACCTTGAGGCGGATGGGCTACAACAGCAGAAGACCCCACCGGGTACCACTCATCTCCACTACAAATAGGAAAAAGAGGCTACAATTTGCACGAGCTCACCAAAATTGGACAGTTGAAGACTGGAAAAATGTTGTCTGGTCTGATGAGTCTCGATTTCTGTTGAGACATTCAGATGGTAGAGTCAGAATTTGGCGTAAACAGGAATGAGAACATGGATCCATCATGCCTTGTTACCACTGTGCAGGCTGGTGGGTGGTGGTGTAGTGGTGTGGGGGATGTTTCTTGGCACACTTTAGGCCCCTTAGTGCCAATTGGGCATCTTTCAAATGCCACGGCCTACCTGAGCATTGTTTTCCGACCATGTCCATCCCTTTATGACCACCATGTGTCCTTCCTCTGATGGCTACTTCCAGCAGGATAATGTACCATGTCACAAAGCTCGAATCATTTCAAATTGGTTTCTTGAACATGACAATGAGTTCACTGTACTAAAATGGCCCCCACAGTCACCAGATCTCAACCCAAGAGCTGGAACGGGAGCTTCGTGCCCTGGATGTGCATCCCACAAATCTCCATCAACTGCAAGATGTTATCCTGTCAATATGGGCCAAAATTTCTAAGGAATGCTTTCAGCACCTTGTTGAAACAATGCCACGTAGAATTAAGGCAGTTCTGAAGGTGAAGGGGGTCAAACACAGTATTAGTATATATCTATTTTGCTGTAAAAACTAAAAATATGTTAAGAAAAAAAAAAAAAAAAATATATATATATATATATATATATAACTATAGTTTGAGTATAGCTTTTTATTGTTGAATGGCACTAAAAGAGTACCATCATGTCTAAAGAGTATTCATGTATATTTGTTGGAGTTGCTGCGGTAGTAAACTCCTGGCAGTTCTGTTGTTGTCAGTTGTTGTTCTTCAGTGCATTAACCTCTCTGTGTGTGTGTGTGTGCACACGCAGGTTTGACGGCCAGTGCGATGGCGGCTCTGATTCTCATGACCACCTCCATCGCGTCAGTGATGGGCTCGCTCTACCTGGGCTACATCCTCTACTTCGTCCTTAAGGACTTCTGCGTGATCTGCATCACCACATACATACTGAACTTCATCCTGTTTGTGCTCAACTACAAGCGACTGGTTTACTTGAACGAGGCCTGGAAGCAGCAGCTCCAAGCCAAGCAGGACTAGACACACAAAAACACAACAACAACAAAAGTATAGAAGGATAACCAATCATCCAACACGTGGGGAAAATGTGACCTCTGAAAAAATTTGTGACTTGCCACCAGGAGACAAATGTTCATTCTCTTGTGTGTGTGTGTGTGTGTGTGTGTGTTAAACGAAACAAAAAATTAAACAAGGAAAGAAAACATGCATCTTTAGGGGCCACAGATCACAGGTTTATTGCATTGCAAGGACGGATTGGAAAACAGAAACAAATCTGTCCGCTTTGATTTCTCCTTGGTTTTCTTTGTTCCCTGAGATGAAAATGAGGTTTGGGCTTTGATCGAGAAAGAGAGAGAGAGAGCGGTCGGAAAGCACTTACGAAACAAAAAGAAGAGGGTGTCCTTTCCCTGAGTGGAGAAAACAATGTGAGAAATTCTGTTTACTTGAATCCGCTGGGAAAGCGGTTGCTCTTTGGGAGCAGCTGATTCCAGCGGGACTGAATTTAAGGGTTATAAAGGGTAAACACGAATGATCATGAGGCTAATGCACCGCTCGCAAACATGATTCCACAAAAACAACGGATTACTATTGAAAACAAATAAATTAAGTGTTTTTTTTTTTTTTTTTTTTGTTTATTTTTTTTTTTTTTTGTTTTTTTTGGGGGAGGATCGTTAGTAATGGAAGAATGTGAGCTGTATGTGTGTAGATCAGATTTGTCTGTGACTACTTTTTTTTTTTATTATTATTCGTTTGTTTTGCAGTTCTGTAAATAGCTGCCGCAAAGCAATATTCCAGACTAGTTTGTGTTTTACTATTGAAACATTAAAGTCCCAATCTACGGCAAGTCCGTCACTTCCAATGAGTGCTTTCAACACCGATTGTGCGGGTTATTCTTTGTGCAAGTGTTTAAGCGTTTTACTCATCCTAAGGGGGTCTTGATCCAGATTAAACGCTGCATTTGTTATGTTGGAATTACTGTAATTGAGATGAAGTTGTAATGTTAGACTCAAGAATTATTTATTTCTCTGTCAGTGCTCATAACACCAAATCGGGGTTTGGTTTAAAGGGAAATACCAAGCAAAAAAAAGGAAAATTGCTCACCTTCAGGCCATACATGATGTAGAAGAGTTTGTTTCTTCATCAGATTTGTAGAAATGTAGCATTGTATCAGTGTCTCAGCAATGGATGCTCTGCAGTGAATGGGTGCCGTCAGAATGAGAGTCCAAACAGCTGATAAAAACATCACAATAATCCACAAGTAATCCACAGTCCATCAGTTAACATCTGGAGAAGACAAAAGCTTGTGGATTATTGTGATGTTTTATCAGCTCTTTGACGGCACCCATTCACTGCAGAAGATCTATTACTGTGCTGAGTGATGTGATGGTATGTTTCGTTTTGAATTGAGGAAATTATTTTTTTGTTAATAAACTCATCAGAAACTACTAATTGTGGTAATTCCAACAAATTCAGATTGAAAAGTTCATTTGGGATGTTTTCAGTGTGTTCCTGACATCAACTTTAGACTACTTTTTATTGTTGGTTTCACAAGTACACTAATGTCCCTCTCCCAGGTTTCCATTCTTCGTGCTTGAGTTTTTAGGTTTATATTGTCATTTTGTCACGTGGATCATTTTTGTGTTTACTTGATTTTCACGTGAATATTTTGAGTTGCATCTACTGTAATGTAATATACCCCACTTCTGTTACCCAGAAACCCCTCAACCTGGCGTCGCCTTGACCTTCCCATGAAATTACAAGTTCCCACAGTTCTTCACCTCTCAGTGTTTGTCTCGAGCTGTTTTGATGTCGACGGATGCAACAGAAAAGTCCAAAACCTGCCAGTTTTAAGTTTGTTTGGAGTCCAAATGCATCAGATCTTTCAGTGTACGTGTTCAGATCCACAATATTACTGATAAACTGAAAAATAAAGGCTCACTGATGGTTCCTTAAAGAACCTCTAACATTCCGTTCCGCTAAAGGTTCTTTAAAATACAAAAAAAAAGTTATTTGGGTAACTAAAAATGGTTCTTTAATGTAATTGCTTTGAAAACCATTTGAAACCTTTGTTTTTAAGAGTTTTTTTATGTATCAGTACTTGCACTGTTGTATTAGACATTGAGAGTCATTATTTTGTCTCGATCTGAATTTACCAACTATCCAATCCAGTATTGCACAAGTCAAGCTACTTCTCATCATTTTCTAGTGATGTTGAGCTCATTTCTGTCGTCGAATGGCCATCAGGTGTGCTTCGTGTAGATGATAGGAGCTACTGGAACACGGAAATGTGACGAGTTGTTAAAGTCAAGAGAAACGAGTTGATGTGAATGAAAGTGAGATTGATCTACAGACTGTTCAGTTGACTAAACATTGAAAAGACGTTGTTTACTGGAAAACATTAGACGTGAATCTGTATGTTTGCCCCTCAGTCTTGTTTTCATTCACAACAGTTTAGAAATGGTTTCTTCTCGAACTAAACTCTGTTGGTGATGTTAAGTTATTCCTTGACCGGTTGGTTTAATTTATTGACCTTTCTTTGGTTGATGATGCTTTTGTGAAGCACCGCTTGTGTTTGCCGTCGTTGTCTGTGTTTGTAAGGTGTTTTCAGCCAAGCTGGCGAACTAATCAAAAGGTGGTTAGAGTTTCAGTTAGAGCTCAATTCTACAGGAGTTGATGTGATTTGTACATTAGTTGCGTGTGAGTTCTGTTGGTTTTATATATTTCACAAAGACTAATTATGATGCCAGAAAGGTAATTTCTCCAATTAAACTCACAATGAAACAGTTTGCAACCCTTTTTAGTTCAGAAATGTGATGCGTTTCAGAGTGCAACTGGATATTTATTGTGAAAAGGATCAGATTGTGTAATTATTTTTTATTAACCAATAATCTGTGCAACATGATCTTAAAAGTCGTTTTATGTGTCTATCAAGTTTTTCAAGTGTTACAAGAAAATTGTAATAATGTGAATTGTTAAAGAGTAGGAAGGTGTTCACAGCAAAAATGATTTTATTACTCAGTATTTCTTTCTTGTTTTCCAGTACAGATATCTGGACTTTCATAAATCAAGATACATTTACTAAAAGCAACATGACATAAGATATTTTGAAGAGTTTATTTGCAACAAAAAAAAAGATAAAATCCTTTTTTTTAGATCATTTTTTTTATAATGTTATTTTTTATTTTTTATTGTTAGAGTTTTTTTGTTGTTGTTGTTTTGATTGAGATTAATTGGATTACACAATGAAAAAACATGATTTCTAAGAATTGTTAAAAATGGAGTTGTTTTTGCAAATTAACTCTTCTATTGTTTTCAAGTCATTTTCTGAAAAAGTGTATCAAAATTAAATGTTTTTGCTTAAAACAAGAAACAATTTCTGCAAAAAGAGGTTTCAATTTGAATTAAGTTTATTTTTCTGATCCCATTGGCAGATATTTTTCTCATTTTAAGCAAACATTTAATTTTGGTACTTTGTTCAGAAAGCAAGACTCATTTTGCTTCTAAAGTTAATCTATCTTAAATACATCTTGAAATTAAGACAAAGTACTCGGTAAGAATCATTTTTTCCAGTGCATTAAGTTGGTTTTGACGTTATGTTGACTTTAAACAAGCTTTTGGGGGGGAAAACCCCAATGTTTTATTGCATATTAAATTTATATCCAATTCAAATGACAAGGAATGACAAGATCCCCCAAAAAATAATTAAAAAGGGTTGCCTTCACAAGGTTAAGTTCATTAAAAGTGCCTTCTGTGTGTCCACTGGGCCTGAAGTTTGGAGTAGCTTTGCAGCCTCGATTCAAACCGGTTTGGTTAAGTCTTTCTGCTTGCCTCTATATGGGTAAGTTAAGACCAAGATTGGTGACCAAAACCTTTTAAAATGCAAAAAAAACTGTAAACCTAAATCCAGATGTCTCATAAAGCGGTTACTCATGTATTATTTCTGATTAGTTTAGACTCCTGTCCTGAGAATCGTACAATGTGAGTTTCCGATAGTTTATTTTTTTTAGTTCTTCTTTTTATTTCCTGATGTAATTGGTCTTGATGACGACGAGCCTCTGTAGATGTACAGACTGTTAACGGTTCTAGCTGTTTCAGTAGATGAACAGACATGAGATACGGATGGATTGGAAATTTCATGTTTGGCCTTGGTTTTTATTCCCAAGCGTACCTTTTCGGGGTATTTTTGGTTTGTGGGGAATAAACTGTGTTTCGGTTTGCTTCTGTATTTGCCAAATATAAGTAAAAAATGCTGTATTTTTCGTACATGGATGAGGTGTTTGGGAAAAGGACGTCGGAGGAATTCTGTGTCTGGGAATCAGCTGGAGGAGACACTGCAGTGAACATGAACGCGTGTCATTGTTGTGTGGATCTGATCTGTCATTAAAACATTCCCCCAGACCTCTCTGAGCCCTTCTGTCCTTTGACCTCTGACCTCTTGAGAAAAACCACTGTCTATACGGTGTTTGGAATGACATACTACTGTATTGCTCTTCTCGCAGCACTATTTATGAAGTATGCACTATGCAGAAAAATGTTTTTAACCACTACAATATGGAAATAACTTTTAGTGTACATTCTGATTGCACTGCAAAAATAAAAAAATAAAAAAAACAATTATTGTTAGAAAACTTTAAATAATTTTATGAAAAGTTATTTTATAATTAAAACAAGAACAAATATCTGCCATTGGGCTCAGAAAAGTTTTCATTCCCCATTGACAGATATTTGTTATTTTAAGCAAAGACTCATTAATTGTGTTCAGTTTCTCAGAAAGCAAGACTTGGTCTCTTCATTTTGCGTCTCAAGTAAATCTATCTTGATTCAAAGATGTTTAGATATTTGTACTGGAAATTAAGACAGAAATGCACTGCATGCAACATTTAATGCCACGACTTCATGAATTTAAGAGTTTATGCTCTGATTTAAGGCCGCGGGTAAGACAGAAATGCACTGCATGCAACAGATATGTGGAAGGGTGAATTAAGACTTTTTAAGACCTGCAGAAACTGCCAAAATCAAGACGTTTTCACACAAAACTGAATAGTGAAAATGCAAAATATATATATATATTTTTTTTCCCCAAGATGCAACATGCTGAGGTCATGTGACAACAGAGCAGCATACTAGTCTTTGGAGAATTTATCACTGCATACTGTTTCATATTTGAACACAATATACAGTGTAGAGCTGCACAACTCGACAGAATTTTTTGAAATATGTTTCATTTTTGAAATTATAATCCAGTCTTTTTTGCAGTGTTTACTTCAGCAGCACAGTAATCGAACATATATGAATGCAATTGCATATTTAAATCTACTGACTAATTAGAATGTTCTGCACTGTAAAAGTGATGTTTTTCCTGAGTATTTTAGTAATTTTCCAGTATCGAAAATATTGAAATATTCTTAAATCAAGACACATTTACTTGCGATGCAAAATAAGCAGCCTTGTTTTCTGAGAAACTGATCTAAACTGAGTTTTCACATGAACCAAGAACAAATATCTGCTAATATTTTTCTGGCCCAATTGGCAGATATTGTTCTTGAATTTTTTCCGTCTAATCCAAGTAAAAAAATAGACAGAATATCTAATGTTATTTTGCTTCGCAGGTAAATCAATCATGTTTTAAGAATGTTTAGATGTTTGTACTTTAAACGAGACAAAAATACTGATTAAATAAATCAAATTTTGCGGTCTAGTTTAGTCATGTGTCTCATTTTCTGTCAATAACTTCTTTAAAAGTTTATTTTTCTTTCTTGCTCCCAATTAGAATGCTGTGAAATTTGGTGGATATTTTGATTTTCTAATGCAATCTGAAACAGTACTTATCCTAATTGATATTTTGATTTTCTTTTTCAATCTGAATCTTTAGTTATCAAGCAGATTGTTTACTTAGGTATCTGTTTACAGTAGCATTTTGTTTAATGAGTCTCATGTTTGATTTTGTGGAATGTCGTTTATTTCGATGACATCACTGAGGAATGTCTGGAATGCCCACAAACACAAAGGATTCATTCAGTTGCTTATTATGACGTCATTAAAAGTAAAGTACATTCTGCTATCATACAAAAATCAACACACCAACTGAGATGAAACTAAAATGAGAAATATTTTTGTCATAAAATTATTACAAGATTATTAAAATTAATAGAAAAATGATGTTTTAAGAAAGTACCTGCCAGTGAAATACACAGTGGCCTGATGGGTAACGTGGGGATGAGCAGAAACCTGATTGGTTGAATCTCACGAAAACATGTTCGGGATCACGTCACCTCAAAAAAAAAAAAAAAAACTAAAATTATATTTATTTTGACCTCAAATTCTTGTTGTGTTAAATCTGTATGTTTTTCCATCATTATTCTCAATGATGATCCTTATTAGATTCTCATTAGATGTTTTTGTATTACTGTAATGCAATTTTTACTGCATTAAGGTAGTATATAACAAATATTTGGCCACAATAATTTAGTGGGATTTGAATAATAAAATAGTTTTCCCTCAAATTCTTGTATTAAATATGAATTTTTTTTGCAATTCTCATTGATTGATTCCTTATTAGATTCTCATTAGATATTGCTATTACTGTGATGCAGCTATTTTTAAACTATAAATCTGCATGAAGGCAATACAACAAATATCACTATAATATAAGAATATTCAAATAATATAATTATGTCAGTTATCCTTATTAGATTTCTCATTAGATATGATTTCTGTCATGTAATTTACTGTTATATTAAGGAAGTACAACAGAAAATGACCAAGATATGTAAATCCTCTACAATTTAAATAGAGTGTTCTTGCATTACAGTAATGAATTGGGGGGGAAATGTGATGTATAATAATGCAGCTGCTGGTCCTACATTTTTCTTTAAATCAGAATTATCATCTGTTTATTTCTTTTGAGGTGAAAGATGAGCGGGACACGCTATTGACAGGTTTCATGCAGATTCACAATATCATCGCAAACATTCATCTAGAATTTTTAAATCTCAGAGGATATTCCCCCGTTCCCAGTTTAACAGTTGTTTACTGTGATTTAAAAGATTTACAAAACATGGACTTCTGCAATCAAACCGATCTAAAAAATATAGTGTCTTTACGAAGAACACACAGTGCATGGATTCCTCACACAATCACAGCGTTAAGAACAGATGCGGTGTTTCTCCCACAGGGGTATAAGGCACTTCCACTTGAAATAAACAGTCCATTCTGACGCTGATCTGTCCTCACAAGGAAGCAGCTAATCCGGCTCACACAGGCCAGGGATACCTGGCCCAGGTGGGCAGCACACCTGTCTCATTGGCGATCCTCCAGTATCGCTCTCGCAGAAGAAACGTCGCTCCGGCTTTGGGCTGCCGCTGCCGAGTGAAAGATTCCCTTCTTATTTCCCCCACCCACTGTCGAATGATACCTTGAGACAGAGAGAGAGTATTGCATGATTTATGATTTATTATAGATGTAGCATTGCACCAATGGATGCTCTGCAGTGAATGGGTGCCGTCAGAATGAGAGTCCAAACAGCTGATAAAAACACCACAATAATTCACAGCACTCCAGTCCATCAGTTAACTTCTGGAGAAGACAAAACCTGTGTGATTTACGAGTCCATAATTCATAATAACACTTCCTTCAGTGAAAAATCTCCTGTTGCCTGTCACATTTAATTTTTAGAGTTTGTTAAGTTTTGGATTTCCTGTTGTGTGCAGATTTCTCTCCTGAAACAAGTTTACCAAATAAGAGGGCTTATTTCATGTAGTCTGACTTATTGTCACTTGATCTGGATTCATAAAGCAAATTTACCAGAGCTCAAGCTCGGTCGCTCATGCAACTTATGAAAAATGAAATAAACTACAGAAAACAGACTACATTTGAACTAGTAAGAGAAATACACATTAACTCATTTGAACTAGTAGTTAGCGCTGTATTATCTAGCTTACATCTAGCTTGATTTACAGTTACTGCCATCATAAAAAAATACACTTATATGTAGGTTTAAAATTCTGCGTGTGTCACATTTAATGTTAACAACAAATATTTTTTTAGCAGTGTGTATTTTATTTGATTTAATTTGCTCGCGCTCTTGTGAGAGAAAAGGGTGTTTTTGTGTTTTTCTAACATTGATTTTAGATGAAGAATATACCTGTGACCATGTCAGTTATGCACTGAGGAAAACACAACGTCTCAAAATGCATTAAACGGCACAGATATATTCACTTGTTTTGGTGATCGACCTCATATGTCATGCCGCCTGGAGCTGCTTCCGTGTACAACTGTTGGCACAAGCTACATTAAGTGATTTATTTATGTTTTGAATATTGATATTTATCTTACCAAAAATGCATTGATTTGCTAAAAGAGGCCTTTCCATGTGGAGACCTTTTTTTTTTGGTATGGGCTCTTTTTCATTTCACTTCTTTTGGACTAAAGCACCTGCAAACACCTGCTGACTGAAATGATAGATCCAAAGACCATTTTTAATATAACTCCGACCTGGATTCGTGTGAAATCATATACACGCTAGGATGCCTCTGGGGTGAGTTTAACGTAACAGCCTAATTTTTAATTTTTTGGGTGAAACTAACACTTTAAGGGCTGCTTAAGAATGAGCGTAGGCACACTTAAATATCCTGGCTCATTGAACTTGGATCGAATTAGATTACGTAATCTTAAATTGTCATTTTGGACGAATGGAACCGCTTTTTGCCCCGATTGAATTTATTAAGTTATTCAAAGTCAGGTTTTGGACATTAATCCCCGCTTTTCTTAGTGTCTTTTATGAAACAGCCCCCAGACCACTTTTTCACTGGAGGAAGTGTTATTATGGATTATGGACTTGATAGTTAAAAACATCTTTATGATGGATTTGTTGCAGCTTTTGTCTTCTCCAGATGTTAACTGATGGACTGGAGTGTGCTGTGGATTACTTGTGATGTTTTTATCAGCTGTTTGGACTCTCATTCTGACGGCACCCAGCCATACTACCGCAGAGCATCCATTGATGAGACCACTGATGCAATGCTACACTTTCTACAGATTTGATGAAGAAACAAACTCATCTACATCTTGGATGGCCTGAGAGTGAGAGCACCAGTTTTCATTTCTTCTACATGGAACTACTCCTTTAAACTTCAAAACTATGAGTCTTTATCTATTAATCAGGGCAGAAAATCTGCAAATAAAGTCTGCAGTTCGATTCCATACTGGTAACTGAGGATCCGTCTGACATGGTTTCATACTCCTATCTAAAGCATGCATGAGTGAACAGTGTGCTAGTTAATGTGTGCTATGTGTTCCAGATAAACCTGTTCAGAGCAAGGAAAAGGCTGCTCGGGTCGGTTTCCTACTTTTGAGACGTCATGAAGTCGGCAAAGTTCCAGATCAGTTCTCCAATCACAAACTCCTTCCTCTTCTGGTCAAAGACACGTTGTGGTAGTTCTGCAGGACCGTCTTTTGATACTCCTCTGTGAACATCATGGGTGGATTCCTGCAGGGACACAAACACGTGCATAAAGGTTCACTTCTTCCCACAGCTGTTAACGCTGGGTAAACAAAAAGACTTTAACAGCTGTAAATATTTTTTGCCAACTATACTATTTTTTTGCCAACTGTACTTAAAACTACATTACTTGGTTAAAAAATATATTTTGCACACACACACACACACACACACACAACACACTTTATTGGGTCCAATAATAATAATAATAATAAAAAATAATATAGCAAAGCAAGCACCGGTCGGAACGTGTTCCATGGCACTTTAAGGGGGCATGCTTTTAGGGTCTAGGCTAACCTGGATGTGTGGCTGACAGTAAACACATCCAAAA
>NC_056601.1:34988966-35026466 GCF_018340385.1 Cyprinus carpio | reverse complement strand
AACAGCTGGAATAAAAAGGGAAGTAGATGCACGGTTGTGCAAATGGTTACTTCACAGTAAAATACATGTATATAAAATGTAAAAAGAGATGTCTCACCGACCTAGATCTCTGGCATAGTTTGCTGGCTGATGATGTGCCCGGGGATAGGCGGTGGACCGTCCCCGAGAGGAATCCAGAGATCTCGTATGAGACACCAGTTCCCTTCAGAAAAATATCATTTAAGATGGAAAGTTTTTAAAAAATGTACCTATTCCCAGTTGACAAACAAGTTTCAGACACTTTTTGCCTGAAAATGTTGACTTTGCCCATCATTTATGATTACTGCCAAAGGATGTCTTAATTTATTATTTAAAAAAAAAAAAAAAAAAACATTTTACAGACAACCACAAGTAATTTCTGGCTGCAGATTAAATATGAATTTTCATTGATTTCCCCAGACGTTATTTATAATGTTAACGCTTATTTTTAAATTTTTAATTGTTACTCATTTGTATCTATTTTATTCACTGAATTTTAATTTAACAATGTATTTAATTATTGTATTCATTAATTTATTTTTAATAAAATAAATAAAAAATAAATAATCTGTCTACAAAATAGACTACAGCTAACTAAAATTAAAATGAAATCTGAAAAATGCATATAATAAAAGCTAACTAAAATATAATAATTGCTATGGCCAACAGTATACAAATATATACTAAAACACACAACTATATATGTAAGTCAATGGCAAATAAGTCAAGCCTAGTATGTACTTACACACATAAAAAGGTCTTGTTTTCAACTATTTAAGATTTTCAACTATTATTACTGGTTTTTTAATTTAATAATTATTTTCATTTTAATTGAATTGTATTATTACAACTCGTTTAATTTAATTTGTATTCATTACTGTATTTTCCAGGCCTGGAACCCACAATTTTAACATTTTCCAGGTTTTCCATAATCACTGGAAAGGGAACCAACAACAGGAGGTCAGCGCTTACCTCGTCTTCTTCTCTCCTCCTCTAGGTGTGAACAGCCGTGATCTGCACCACTGAAGCATTAAAAGGAGTCTGTATCACTCACTCAGTTTGACTCACTTGAAGTAGAATTCCGGCGGGCGGCATTTCAGACGCCGGCTCATTGCCACAGACCACCATGACCACAGATGTGGTGGTTTTTTATCCCGCCGGACCAGCTCCTCCATGACGGTCAGGTGATGAGCCAGAGAAACATTCCCAAAACTGCGTCTGAGGACGACACACACACACACACATACACACACGATTATCTGGATCTAGATATGACAATAAAACTAACCGCCTCAGACCGCAAAACACCTTCAAGTAGCTTGAGATTACAAATGAAATCCGTGTGTAATAATAACATACCTGATAAATAATTCAGTTCTTAACTGAAGATTTAAATGCTAGATTTTACCAATAGTTTACATTAAATATTTTCGACATGACAGTCGCACATCTGACAGAGTCGACACGTATTAAGAGATTCTGACACATATTGAGAGGAAATGAAAGACACCAAAGTGTAGATGGATATCTCTGAACATACCTCAGTAAATAAATAAAATTGTATTTTTTAAGGTCTTGTAGCATGTTTTGTCCTATGAGTTTATGAATAATATTGTGAAAACATTATTATGGAAATAAAAATAAATTAAAGCTATATATAAACTATTTGAAATCTTTAACAAATATTAGAAATTAACAGAAGTATGTGCACTTTAAACAATTACTAAAAACAAAATGGAAATAAAAATAAATTTAAAATATAAATATAAAAAAAAGAAAACTTTAACTATTAAAAAAACTAACAAAAAAATAGAAATGAATTGAAGTATGTTTAAATTATATTACTAAAAATGACTACAACTAAAATGGAAAAAATACATTAACAATATATAAATATAACTATTAAAAATCAAACTAAACGAAAAATACGAAATCAACTGAACAAAATACTGAAAAAAATAATAAAATTACTCATAAAATATATATATTAAAGGTATATATTAATATAAAAAAATTAAAACAAACAAATTATTTGTTTAGGTTAAAACTGCAAAATTTGATAGCTAAAATAACTTCTAAATATTGATAAATACTATAATAGCATATAAATAATACTAAAACAACATTGGTCTCAAGAAACAGTGACCAGGTTTTAGAAAACAGCACTCTACAGAAACAGCACTGGTAAAGGTTTTAAATGATATTTTATTAACTGCTGACTCTGTCAAGTCTGCGGTGCTAGTGCCTAGGTGCAGTGTTTTAACACAGTTGACCATGCAGTTCTCATTTCACATTGCCGACACTGGAGTATAGTGCAGGCATTCGGGGAAATGCTCTTAAATGGTTTCAGTCTTATCTTTATAACAGAAGCTTTTCTGTTAATATTAGATTATTCACGACAGGAGCTGCTCCTCTTACTTGCGGCATCCCGCAAGGCTCTAGTCCTTGCTTGCTCCAATTTTATTTTCACTGTATAGGTGCTTCGTCTGGGGTCAATTTTTTACGAAACACAATATTTATTTTATTGTTTATGCGGACGATACGCATATTTATCTGCCCCTGGAATCTGATAAGAGGGGCATGGATACTCTTTGGCTTGTCTTGCTGACGTGAAGGCTTGGATGTCCGTAAATTTTTCTTGCCATCTAAATGAAAACAAAATGAGATTATAGGTTTTTGAATCCTCAGAAGCCTTTAGCTCCTCTTGTTTAGATTTTGGTCCACTGTCTCCATTTGTCAAACCATTAGTGAAGAGTTTGGGTGTGTTTTTTGATAACTCTCTCAAATTTGACAAACAAGTTAGTTCTTCGGTTAAAACCGCAGAGTCCTAGCCGAGGTAAAACCATTTCTTTCTTTTAAGGATTTGGAAAAAGTGATCCATGCCTCCATCCTCAACAAGATTAGACTACTGTAACCTCCCGTTTATATGGGCATTAATCAGCCCCTCTCTGGCCCGTCTTCCACGTCTTACAGGTGTTCGAAAACACAAAGAACATACTTACTAAAAAGGAGGACCAGTTTTAATTTCCTTGCATCTGGCTCCCAGTCTGTTTTAGAATTGATTTTAAAGTGCTGCTACTGGGTCTTTAAGTGTTTTTTGTTTGAATGGTCAAGCACCTGGGTATTTGTCTGATTTACTCTCCATTTACAATCCAGCTAGATCTCTGAGGTCACCTTGGTCAACAGTTGTTGTTTTTAATGGTGCTATATAAATAGAGTTGACACTGACATTGACCTGTCAAACAAATCTTGTCAGGCATGGATTCGTCTCCTACAGGATTGTAACCTTGACATCATTTCAGACAAGACATAATAATATTTCATAAAGGGATGAAACGGGACCTAGACACTGTTGTGGTTTCTGTGCCACACTTGGGTTAAAGCCCTCAATAAAGGCTCAGCTGCTCGTGTGTTTGTTGGGACGGCGTCTCACATGTCTTTGATTCCCACTCCACAGGACACTCGTCTATGAATGACGATTGCCGTGCCCGGCAGGCCATCTGCAGGATCTCCTCGTCGTAGGGGATAGTGACTGGTGCGGAACGTAGTTCAATCCCATCCACTTTCATCAGGTTAAAGTCTTTCACCACCAGAGGCCAGTCGAAAGCCTTTCCCTCGGGATCTGCGACCACAAACCGAGGGATTTCAGTGGGAAATCTGAAACCGAGTGTTTTACTTTTGCGTGAGGATTCAGTTTGTGTCTGTGAACAAACTCCGAGCAACATCACTATAACTAAGATCAGTCTATACTAAGAAGAATAACAGGGGAGGATGCTAGTTGTGTGAACGTAGCTAGCTATTTAAAATTGACACATCACAGTTAATAGCTGACTAACAGAAAAGTGAAAAGGGAAAATGCACATGGAGTTGTTCAACATATTTTTCCACCCCTCAATCGAACAGGTTCCTCTCTAAAAGCCAAGCGTTTTCAACATGTCTGGTCAGGCATTTACTCTGTAATCTTGTCGTTTCAAACCCGTATGACTTTCTTCTGTAGCAAAAAGAATTGTACAAGGTCGTAAGGGGGTCAGTGGAAATGCTGCTACACATGCACTTTTGTGGTGTTTGAACATAAATGTGGTGTTGGCAGTGTGTTACACAGCCACCCTATAATGATAAAAATCCACCAAGTTTTTTGCTTTTTTTTTATCCCCAAGTATAATGATCAGATGGGGGAAAGGCTCGTCACCCCAGGGGGGAAGAGGGAAGGGCGGGGCGGGGCGAGCAGAGCTCATAAACATTTAAAAGGGGACATGCACCGAAAAACGGGTCGAGCAGAGCTGTGAACAGAGCTGTTTTTGACTTTGATGAAACACTACCTTTGAGAAAATTTTAACCAAAGTATGCCCTTTATACTTTTCATTAAGACCCTAAAGAATGGAAAATGGCTAATCCCCTTCTACTGACTTAATGAACCTTAAAAGGTGACGATGGGCAAAAAAACATAAAACATAACCAAAACTAAAAGTAAAATTAAAATAAATAGAAGCTGGAAATGCTTAAAATAAAAGCTCAAATTATTAATAAATATAAAAGACAGAATTAGGAAAAAAAAGTAAGTTCTAAATTTACTAAAACTAAAAATAATATAAATTAAATTAAAATAAAAAAAGAATAAAAATGACAAAAGCACCTAACAAAATGACCAAAACTTATAATATATATAATCTAAACTTCTAATACATCATAGCAGCGCAAGCTCAAAATTATTATTATTAATAATAATATAATAATATAAAGCAAATCATGAGCATGGTGTCAAAGGTTTTTCTTTTTTTTTTGCCTTCTAATCAGAATTAGAATAAATTTAAATTAATAATTACCCTTGTCAACTAACAGAAATAAAATAAGTTTAAGTACTAAAATTACTGAAATTAAAATAAATTAATTCTAATCAGAATATATCTTGATTAATTGCATGCAAAATAAAATAGAAAGGTAGAAAGGAAACAGTTACTAAAACAGAAACTAAAATTAAAAGGAAAAGTGATAACATTAAATAAATGCTCAAAATATTAATAATAATAGCAATAATAATAAAAGAAATCCTTGTCCACGTTCATTAATTTTTTTGCATTGTAATTGTAATTAGAATAAATTAGAAATTTTGCCTTGGCAACTAACTAAAATAAGTTTAAGTACTAAAACTTAAATTAAAATTAATATGAATTACATAAACAAAAAATATAATATAAAAGAAAAGATTATGTGTGTATTCACACACAAGAGCCAACACATTTCTTGATCGAGATTTCAGAGCTCTGATTATTGATTTTCAGTGCATGACGTTTCAGTCTGCTCCGCAGGCAAAGCTATCAATGATTTCAGACGACTCTGAATATAACGCATGAGTCTTATGAACTACTTTATGAAACTTTATGATGTCTTTTTGTCATTTTTGGAGCTTGAAAGCATCCAAACCTCAATTACTTGGAAAAGAGCAGCTTAAACGTTAAACTTTTGCATTTTACAGAAGAAAGAAAGTCACAGAGGTTTGAACTGATGTGAGGGTGAGTAGTATCAGTCAGTCAGTGGTCAGTGTTTGGTTTTGCTGCCCTCTGGTGTCACTCACGTCTGCGTCCTCGTGTTTGTTGACCCCGTGGAAGTAAAACGGCTTGTTGTTGATGAGAAACTGTGTGCTGGTGACTTTAACGGTACGAATTCCCACAGGAAGAGTGTAAACGTCCGTCTGTCCGTCCTCTGCTGTCGCCTGAACCTACAAAACCATATCAGACAGGTTTTCAACAGCAATATTCATCTATATATACAGTATTTTAAAGTGAAAATTTTAATGCATGAAAAATGCCATGCAGAAACATCTGTTAATATTTTGGATTAATGCTGCAAATAAGCAATATACTGAATCTATAATAATTATTAAAAAAAAAATAGTCATTTGAAATAAACATTAACTTTTAACGTTTCATTTTCATTTTGTTCTCCTTAACATAACTAAAACTCAAAAAAATTACTAAAAATGATATAGACATTAACTATATAGACATATTAAGAAAAAACTAAATTTCATAAAAATGAATAAAACTATAACAAAATTGAAAATAAAACTAATTCAGTTTTTAAATAAAACCTATAATAGTTTCTCAGTGATATTAAAATAACACTGGTTTCACGGAAATTAATCTAATTTTCCTTTAGTTTCCAAGTGATTTATTTAATAGAATTTTAAAGTTTGAACCAGGGATAATATAGTTATTAAGTTATTAAATTTATAGTTGCTACATTTTTGTTATTTGAAATAAAATAAACATTAACTGAAATAAAATAAAATAAAATATCAACTTATTTTTTCAATGCAACATTTCTCATTTTCATTTAGGTTACCTTTATGTATTAAAATAACTGAAACATAAAAATAAATTAAAGCTATATAATAAATAAATATAATAAAAGCTATAAATAAAACTAATTCAAAAAACAAAACTACTAAAAAAAAACATTTTGAATTTTTTTTTAACTAATTCAAATTATTAATAAAAACTATAATAGTATCTTTGATAGTAACACTGGTTTGAACTGATTCACAAAAATGAATCTCTAAACTTGGTAACACTTTACAGTACGGGTTCATTTGTTGACAGTACAGAGCTACACTAGTTAAGCATTTACATGTCCTATGGACGCTGACCTCCATGGAGTAAAGGTAAGCTGGGTTTTCGTGCATCAGATACGGCCACCACAGGTTAACGTCTGTGACTTTGAGGACTCCTCTGGAGCCGTCGGCCGAAGCCACACACCTGCCGTCTTGAGCCGAGAGCGTGACTTTCACAGCGGCTTTAGAGCTGCCCAACACAGACACGTTAAAACTGACCAGCCCTAAAACACAGGATGAGTCGGACTGAATCAATCAACATTTATAAAGGTAGCATCTGTACACCTAAAGTAATCGTAGAAAATAATGTCCCTCCGACAAAGTAAAATAACTAGAACACAGTCAGAAGAAACAATGCAAAATATGAATGATTTAAATGCAATATGCTAAACATGCATTTCATAATAGAACAAGAAGTAGGTGGACTATTTTGACAACAGCCTTTCAATACAATAAAACACAATACAATACCACTTTACTGTTGTTAACCAAGTTAAAATTCCTCTTTGAAAAGCCAGCAATAAAAAAAGATGCTAAAAACAACACAGTACAACAACATAAATATGTAACATTTTTCTGATCTGAACATTTAGTACCTTTCTTAATAAACACAATATAGGATTTTTTATCCTAAGAAAAAACAACAAAGCCTAGACTGTAAAAAAAAAAGATTATTATTGGATTATTGGCGTATGTTTTATAAGAAAATACTGTTTCAGTCTTTCACAATTTCGCTTTGATTTAATGTGTTCGTTTAATTATTTGTGAAATTGACCAGCATTTTCAGAGTTAAAAATACCAATTTTGTGTACTAGGAAAGTTTATGCAGAGTTAAAAATACAAATTTAGTGTTCTAGGAAAGTTCATGAAATATAAATTATATATAAATTTTTTTTTGTTTTTTTTATGTTTATATTAACACACAGGTCAGTTCACTCAGCAACAAAATTCTGCACGAACTGTCTCATAAATGTTATTTCTGAATAATTCAGGGTTCTATGAAAATTGCAATCAAGTTACAATTTTCCAAGCCTGCTGTTTTGTTAAAAGTAAGGTGTATGAGTGACACATTTCGTGGGTGCTCACCGATGTTATCAGAGAACGCGGTCTCCACTGTGATGTCATCAATGTGCGCCTTCGGTGTGGTTGTAGAGCATGGACCGGTCGGGTGTATTCCAGCGTAGTTGAAGAAATCAAAGTTAGTGGTTCTGAACGAAGTAGCCACGGGGTATCTGAGAGGAAAAGAAGACAACGTCCCGGTCTCTGAGAGGAAAAGAAGATGGACAGGACAGGAGATCATGTGCCTTTTATTTATCTACTGGTCATAGCTTTAATACGATTATCCACTGACTGCGAGGGGAATCTGTGCAAATGATGAGGAGAAAAACGTGTTTTAAAAAATGATAATAATGATAATGATAATAATAAAATATATAGGTTTACATTAGTACACACAAAAAAAAAAAAATGGATTGAAATAAATACAGAAAAATTGGCTTAAAATAAGAAAATATATAAGTAAATAAAGAATACATCTAACAGTAGAGTGCTATAATCAGTAGCCCAAAGTGTAATAATCAAAATAAATATTTTCCAAATAATATTTAGACATATTTATAACAGGGGTTGTGTCAATACAGCACAGTAATCACTGTTAGTGCCTGCTTGGTGACAATATATTGATACGAGGATACAAAGTATCAATATTTTATTATTTAAATTGCAAATATGAAAATATTAATCTTTAGGTACTGAATAATTAAATAATTTGCATTCACATTTTTTGACTGTTTGTCATTCTATGGACAGATTTCATTTAGGGATGTTCTGCAAAATTTTTATAAATCATACGTCATTACTCAGCCTTATCTTAACATGTTTATAATTGCAATAATATCTCATTGTGATCATATTTAATCATTGGGCCTCCCACACTTAATTTATAAATATTTACAGTAAAAGTGTATTATTTATTTTTTTATAATCAAATAAAAAAATAAAAAAAATTGGGTTACACTTTCTTTTAAGGTGTCGCTGTTACGGTGTAATTATACATTCATTCAGTACTGAATAATAACTATATTTAATTACTATACAGTTAATGTTAGATTAGGGTTACTTGCATGTATTATGCATAATTTTACTGTTGTTATAATTGTAAGTACATGTAACGTGTAACAAGGAGACCTAAAATAAAGTGTTACCAAAATCTGAATAAATAATAATAATAAATGAATAAAATTAACAAAAAAAATATGTAAAAAAAATAAGGAATACACAGTACATATAGCGCATGCTAATGATTAAAAGTAAATAAATAATACACAGTAAAATAGCACAGTGCTATGAGTAAAAAATTAATTTAAATATTTTTTGAGTAATATTCAGACATTTATAATATGTGTTTTTTGATATTTGGGGGACTGTAGCATTTAAAGTATTGAAATGTTTAGTGATTTTAGGGCACTATGTGAACACACGGATGACGTCTGACCTGCTGCGATCGGTCATGTACTGGATGGTTCCCGGTGGAAGCGTCTCAAGAGTTAAAGTGTTGTTGACAGCGATGGTGATCCGACACTGATTCCCGCTCGTCTGCCGCAGCACGCCGCTGATGTCCGCCTCAAACGGGAGATGGCCGCCCACGTGCTCGGTCACCTTGACCCCGTTCACCCACTGAGAGACGGACACAGCACAGATCCTGAGACTGTGACTAATCATGAGTCAAAGACAACCATCTGCATCCCACAGACTTACAAGCACGGAGTAATAGTGAGCGCTTCCCACTCGGAGCACGATCCGCGTTCCTCGGTCCTGGATCCAGCGCGCCGGCACCCATACGTCCTTCTCATACCACACCCAGCCAATGAAATCCCGGATTTGGGCGTCTTGTGTGATGTCATTGTAGCTGGACGGCACCGGCATGTCAATAACAGGCCCGGTCTGGAATAAAAATCACACAATCACAAGAATAAACACCTAAGAACACACTTAAAATGCATGCTTTATATGCAATATTATGCAATTATATAAGTTGGCTGACTCTGACAATAGTCTCTAATTAAACTAGCACCGTTTCTGGGAATACACAACATTTTATTCTGATTACAGCATTTGGTACTCTTCTTAATAAAGAGGATGTTACATCTCAAGAAACCTTACAAAACACACATATTGCAGTGAGTTATGGTGCAAAAAGAGCAACTGACAAGGGAATTCTGCTTAAATAAATAATAATAAAAGGATTATGCTTAATAAGATGTTAGATTAAAATAACTAGGTAATTGTAATTGTAATTAAATTAAAATAGTAATATTAAATTGTCTTAATTAATGTCTTAATTTGGTATGTTATGGTAACAGTACAGAATTATAGTAAGTAGAAAACAAATGTAATGTACTACAGTAGTATTATTGGAGTGATGGGAGTCCATGGGAATTATTAGTAACAGTACAGAATTATAGTAAGTAGAAAACAAATGTAATGGATTAAAATTTTAATTAATTTAATTAACATAAAATGTAAAAATAATAATAATATGATACACAATCGTAACACCTCACTATATAGATATATATACTATTGGTATATATATATATATAATATATATATATATATATAATAGATATATATATATAAATCAAATGTAATCAAGGTAGCATTATGGAGTGCCTAGGGTTCGTGGAAAATATTAGAGAAAAACTGTAAAAAAAAAAATTATGGAGTATAGGATCTATACTATATATGTATATATATTATATATATATATACTCATATATATATATAATATATATATAATATATATATAACTACATAAAATTAAATAAATGAATAAATAACTTTACAGAATAATAAAATTTTTTGGAAACAAGAGAATTTAAGACAAACCAAAATATTTTTTAAATAATTTAATAAAAAAAACTGTTAAACAAGCAGTAAAATAATGATGATGGTTACGCATCGAAAACCCTAACAGTGCAGTACTATATAGTAAGTAGAAAACAAAAATTATAATGTAGCATTGTGGGAGTGCCTAGTGGTTCACAGAAAATATTAGAGAAAAATTATGCCAAAAAATAAAAACAAAAAAACAATCAACTTAAAAATAAATAATTTAACCACATATATTTATTATTATTTTTTAATGAATAAAATAATTATATTTTTTATTTGTTTTAAATTTAGTTTGGGGGTCCGTGGCTTCTATAAAAGACTGAAACATTCCTGCATCTTACAAACTAATGTTACTTCCACATACAGTCTGAGATTGTATTTAAAACTGAAAGTAGACAGAAAAACATTAGGATTTAAACAATTACAACTAAACAAAGTGAAAAATGTCTGTGAAGCTCTTTGGAACATCTCAAATTCGAAGTTTTGCACAGATATTTGCGCTGATTCGTATTACTTTGTAAACGCGTAACGCAAACACTCTGACTAGCGGCTTCAGATCTCACGTGACCTCCGCCAGAGGACTCTTGTACCACTGCTGCTCGAAGCCGGGGCTAAGCTGCGGAGATTCGTTCGGGAGGATGATATGCGCGGGAGGCTCACGTGTTTCTCTTGTCTTTAGGTTGTCTGTGTGGGGGGCTGCGTTCCGGGGACTGATGCGCGTGGAAGATCCACAGGGTGTGGAGAGCGGCACGCTGAAAAGAGGGGGTTAAGGCGGTCGTTCCGTTGCTCTTTAGGTTATGATTGGGTGCTCGACGCTCTGTTTGTTTACACTGAAGCACTTCCGCTGCGCGCGTGACGTCAACCGTTCGATCTTGTACATATATTTAATTGTAATATTGATCAATAATGTACGTTTTGGGCTTTACGTGCAGAAACATGGGTTCATTTAATTATTTTGGAGTTGTCACTCAGTCTGTTTTTGGTCAAATTAAGGCTCACGTTAATTGGCAAATGTTTTGAGATCATGTTTTGTCACATGTTTTATAGTAAGGAATATATATATATTTTAATTAATCTGCTACTTATATTAGCTAACTGTATTAAGTATAGATCATTCTAAATATAGGGGATTTTTTTCTTCTTTTTCTAAAAGCTAAAAAGTTCGGCAATATCTAAAACAATGTTATGCTTAAAAAAAGAAAGCTGTAAAATGTAAAGTAACTTTATTTTTATCATTTGATTTTATTTATTGATTTTAATATTATAATTAATTATATTTTTGTTGACCCATGTCTGTATTTGTAATTCTTTAAAATAAGTCCCTTCAAAATAAAATAAGTAAGTTAACAAAAAAATAAATAGTATAATAATGATGATGATTGTAAATAATATTATAAATTATTTTACCATGGCATTTTATTTACACTAGGAATATATGTTATATGTTTATGGAAACAGAAGGTCAAAAATAGTGTTTAGAAATCAAGTATGTTATATGTTTATGTATAATATTCAATAATAATATTTTAATACTATTAAAAATAAAATACATTTACATAGTATGTAATATAAAAGACGAAAGTGCAGGTATCCGTTTAAAACCACGAGGGGAAACAAACATATCACTCAAGATTCACTTCACTCTCAAACAGTTCACGACTGGCCAAAGCATCTATATGATATATTTGCATATGTGCACTAAAAAAAAACAAACAAACAAACAAAAAAAACAGTGCAAACAATAATTGCATTCACATTGGACCAAGAACACACAAATGCAGAGATGGGACTTAGTGTACCTTCGTTCAGAGGTCCAGCACATTCCCTGATACAGTATAAAAACTGTCTTACAGTACAGACAGATTGCGGATCATGTATCATGAGAATGTTTCTAACAGAGATGCAGTGTAACAGAACCATGAAGTGCAAACTTGAGGATGTTTTTAAGCAACTTGACAAGCTGTTCTTCAATCAGGATGTTAGTCCTGGATGTCTGATCTCCTGTAAGTGGACAATATATCTTTGTCAAAGTATGATTTATTTCAGATACATTCTGTTGAATTCCTTCTGTCTTCTGTTGCTTATAGAGCGCCCCCTATAGTACTATCAGAGGAACCTCACATCTTCTGAAATACTGAATAAACCATTAAAATGAGCCATCATGTCATGGACAAATCCAGCATTAATTTCCTGTCGTGTTTCCCAGCAGCACTCTGTAAAAACAGTCTGTGGTTCTCTGGAGTCCTTCTCATTATGACTGACTCAAGGGGTCCATTTCAAAACACATAGACAACACTAGTCCCTAATATTCTGTTGCTTCTTAAAACACACCACATTCAAGCTTTTTGTTTGTGGGTTGTTTATGGTATCAGAGTGCTTTGGCGTTAGGCTATGAGATGAGATTTTATGGACTGCATACCCCAGAAGCTTTTCTTGCATATTTTTTAATTAAGGTAACTGCACATTTCTATCGCATAATTCTGACTTGTATCTCACAGTTCAGATTTTCTTCTTTTCACAATTCAGATTTGTCAAGTTTAGGCTATATCTCTTAATTTTGATTTAAAAATAAATAAATAAAAGTTAACAGATTAAATGTTGCATTTACCTTTTATGTCAGAAACTATTTTAATTTGTCATGTAATACAGAATATATTTGTCATGTGCAGAACTTAGGACAGAAGACATCATTCAGAGTTTCTCCGCATAAACACTGTGTAATTAAAATAGCATTAGAGCACATTTTATTTGATAGCCAAAGGGTTGAAACAGGGTAGGGGGTACAACCAGGATTTAGGAGTATTCTCAGATCTTCACCCCCACTGCACTTCTGTCTGTTATTAAATCTACGTGAACCATCTAAGTGCTTGAAACACTTTCATTTTTGCCTTTCAGGCAGGCTTACTTTGTGACCCAGTTTTCTGTGTTTGGAAACTTGACTGAAGTTGTTTGTGACTTCTGTTGTGAAGTTCTGAACATCAAGCTTTAGCCTAAAAATAGTTAGGTCAGACAGCTTGATGTGAGTCTTTTTTTTATCATTCATATGAGACTATACATTCGATTTTAGTTTAATAATAGACTTACATTTTTACCATTCACATCAAAGAATTGGATTCTTATCTTTTATTTACATGCGAACATAAGTGTATTCATTTTGCAGATGGTTTTATCCAAACGTCAAAGAGTATTTTATTTTGATGAGAAATAAATTGCTGCGTATCACCCTCCAGACTTGACGTTAATTGCTATGAATTTGATTTATTTTCTCAGTTTCATGTTATTGGTTTGCAGAAGCTATTGACGTTTTTCCAGCAGCAGATATCAGTGTGTTGTTTTCAAGGTTTCATTTGCCCGTAAAAAAACCCAGAGGTGATGATTTACAAGCAGGTCTAAACGATCATTGATTTTTTTGGTTGACTTTTGAAACTTCCTGTCAGAGATTTTATTCACCTGTTATAAAACATGAAAACAGTTGAATTGGGCTCTTCATTGCTTTTGGTTATATTTTTGTAACCCATAAAGTTTTTTATTGTACTTCGGTCAGACCTTGTATTTGACTAGTTCATATGACAAATCGGTTCCATCATAAAGAGCAGATATTGCAATCATAAAAAATGGACTTTGAGTGTCTGTGTGCTTATATTAGTGATGTTCCACCAGCGAATTTTGCTGAGAATGTGTTGTCACCTCTAAGAACCATACAAAATGTAGAGTGAGCTTGTTCAAGTGTAGCATTTGCAATCTCTGCTCAGCCGTGGATGCTCAGCTGCAGTGAATGGGTGCCGTCAAACAGCTGATAAAACATCACAATATCCACAAGAAAAATCCACACCTTGAGAATGATGGATTTGTTCTCTCTACTTCTTTTGGTCTTCTCGCGATATTTACTGATAACTTGGGTGGTCTGTGGCTTATTGTGAATGTTTTTGATCAGCTGTTTTGGACCTCAGTCATTCTGACGGCCCCATTCACTGCAGAGACATCCACTTGTTTAGTTCAATTTTCCTGTTGAACAATCGTCCTGTCTTCTGTCTTGCATTTGGTTTTTGCTATGCTCAGATGCGATCTCTAAAGCGTTTCCTGGTTTTTTTTTTTTTTTTATTTGTAAAAGCGTCCCTGTTTTTGTTTTTTTTTTACATTGTGGTACATTTATGTTGTGTAAATCACAGTGTTTCTTATCATATCCTTCTCCTCCTTACATCTTCTATCGTGCCTGGTCATAATATAGAGACCCAGAAGAGAAATCCAGTTAACCTGTTCAGATTTCTATAGATCCCTTCAAGGATCTAACTATTGAAGAACCTTGTCCTCACGTCTATGTCATGTGTTCTGCGTCCTGCTGGAAAATTTCTGTCGTGTCCTGTTCTCTCAGACAAACACGCTTGCTTTCTTCTTTTGGACACGTTTTTATTATGACCTTAATCACTTGAAACGCTCCCTCAGACTACTCTGACTCTCCAACTCTCCTCAGATTTGATGATGCAGAAATGACAGTGTGGTGTGTGTGTGTGTGTGTGTGGGATTGACCGTAATGAGGGTTGGGTTGGGGTTGCTTGCGACAGTCGTATCTGTCCTCTGAGATGACAATAAAATCAGATATGAGGAGATGAAAGTGAAGATGTTTCTTGATCGCCTGAAACGTCGCTGTGAATCTATCGATCTCTCAACTCTCACTTGTGTCTGAGTCACAGAAGATTAAAACCTCAGCTCGTGTACCTTCCAACCACTCAATGCTGCATACTTTATTCATCTCACCCTAGCAGAATATATCAAAATAAAAGTGGGCTTTTTTATATGCGTGTGGCATAAAATATTTGCTCTGTTTAAACTTTTTTTTTTATAAAGTAATTAAATTTAAAATTACATTAAAAGCCTGGAAAACAAGGCAGAATGAATCAGTCTTAAAGTCTTTCTTACATAAATTGTGTGCAATCATTTACGTTACAAACATATTCATTCTTCTTGTTTTTGTGAATGAGATCTTTGATTTTGAGGTTGACGTGGTGGGGTCAGACAGGGGGCCACTTTGTGCTTTCAGGGGGCACCATTTTAAAATTAAATCGCAATCTTATCCAACATTGTAAGTATTCACCTAAATGTCATGTATCACTGCAATCTCTAACAATTTCAACTAAAATGATGTTTCATCATGTTTATTTATGTATTGTTAGTGTCAGGGACAATCGGTGCACGTCGTTTGATGTATTTGATATGATGGGGGGGGGGGGGGGGGGGGGGGGGGGGGGGGGGGGGGTGGGGCGTCTCTATGCTTGTCATGGGTGACACCCAGCACCACAATACCACTGTATAACTGCCTATAGGCTTATGTCCCTACTGAAAAAAACAAACAAACTAGATAAACATCACAGAAAATTGTAATGGTTTTCCAACAAAGTATACCATGTGCAAACAATACAACCATCAACTTTTAAACACATTAAAAAACCATTAAAAAAATGTTTTTTCTGTAGTGTGTTTTTGGACATATTTCATTATGGATTCATTGGTTTTTAACAAGCCACCAATAGAAGGCAAACCGATTACCAGTAGAGACCAACAGGTCCATTACAGTTTCCCATGAACCACGCTACAAGAAGATGATCAGGTGGGGGTGAAGTAGATGGAGGTGGCAAAAAGAAGAGATAAGCGGAAAGGGGAGAACCCGAATTAGGGGAGCCAAAGCGGGTAATAGGAGTCGGCCCGCCATTAGAACCCAAACCATCTACATCAGTGTCTAATGGTGTCTATTGTTTTTTTCATAGTTTTTTTTTTTTCTTTTTTCGAAAATTATTCCCAAAATATATCATGAAAATATCGGTCAATATGTGTAAGTAAATGCATTTTGCACCTTTATAGATTATGTTAGTTGATCATAATGGGCAGAGTAGCCTAACAGTGTAATCTAACTTTGCATAAAAATCCATCTTTTTACTTTAATGTACCAGATATGGGTAATCATACGCATAAAATATTTTTAATACGTACTGTACTTTGTATTTAATTTGTGAATTTAATAACAACTTGTAAGTTACCATCTCACCCCCTAGAACTGCCCCGGTCTTCTGGTTGTTGTTGTTGCTGAGTTCTAGGTGCTTTTTAATGGCCCAAGTCAAAAGAGTCCTGAAGCAAATATTATAATGCTCAGGGGATGTGAATGGTGGCCAGGGAGTTGCTTAGTGGCGTTCAAAGTTTTTAGAATGTTGGTTGCTAAGGTTTTTTGAATGGTTTTTTAAAATGTGTTGCCTATTTGATTGCGCTTATGAATTCTTAGTGATTCTTCTCCCTTATGTTCTAGAGTGTTATTGACTCAAAAAAGTGTGTTCTGGCTGGTTGCTAGGATGTCTGGCTAGGGTTTTGCTATGTGGTTGCTATATGGGCTTCTGGATTGTTTGCTAGGTGTTTTTTTATTTTTTAACCTGACAGCAAACTCAACATTGGTTTTCATTAACGAATGACCTTGTTCTGCACACTCGGTTCCGTCTCAGTCTGATGTGTCAGTAGTGACTGATGATCTGCTCAAGGAAAGGAAGTCGTTGGAGGTTTTTTTGGCATGTGTGTCCCATTAAGCCCCAGTGTCTCTGGCATCAGTGCCAGCATTGCCTGACGGCAATCATTCTCTGTCTTTACTCCCATCATCAGCACACTTGAGTCATGACCCGGCAAGCGCTGGCACTGAGACAATGTAGGATACAAGAAACGGGATCTGAAACATTTCTCATGCCCACATTTTTTACCTGTACAGTTACAAAAAAAGGCCCTGATCCCCATCCTGGGTGGAATAGCACAGGGAGAGCCACGCCAGCGGGACTCAGCTGTTTGGCAGATTGTGTGTGTAGGCGCAGTGTTGTGCTACAGAAGTGAAAACGCCTCTCTTAAGGCCAGGAGTGGCACCTGTGCAAGGCCAGAGCTGCGTGCCAACAGCCCTGCTGCCGTGGCTTTGTCCCTGGGAAATAATGGTGACGCTCTTAAAAGACCCCATGAAATCAAAATTGCAAGATATGTTACTTGAAATAAAATGAATCAAAATAAAATAAAATACTTAAAAATGTAAACTTATTTTATTTCAGCTAGTTTCCAAGGCAGCATTCCTCTTTTTCATTTAGTATCTTCATGTATTAAAAGGAACTTTAAATAGACAAAAATGCCCAAAAAACTTTCAATAGACAGTGTTTTATAAACACAAAAACACCCAACCAAATTACTAAAACCTTAAGCATTTTAAATGGAAAAAAAATAAAATAAAAGCAAATCAAACATATTTACAAAAACTATAATAGAATGATGCTAAAAATAATAATAGTACCGTCTCGAAATGCATTAGATATATCTAAATATATCTAAATATATATTCCTCCAGTCCATCCAGAACACTGAGAACATGTGTAGCAGATTGTTTCCACCACACACAGCTGACACAACACACATCACACACCACACACCACACACCACACACACCACACTCACACCACACACACACGCGCTGATGCACCTGAGATGAGTCCGCAGGACAGAGTTTATTTTGTCTCTTGGTGGATTTTGTGGCTCATTTCAGCTCCATCAGAGGCAGAACTAAGCAGCACATGAGGAGAACAGGATGACGGGATGACGAAATATGACCCCCATATGGAGAGAGCCGCCTGGTTTGAGCTGACAAGAGCTTTCCTCCTTGAACATCATCAATCATCGATTCATCATCTGTGCTGATGCTTCAGCTCTAGAGGAATGTCTGGATGATTGAAATATTCCATTATTTTTCATTATGTAGGCAGAAAGCGATTCTGTTTTCCTATCCCAAAACGTGAAGGTTGGTTCAGTGATGTGATTCCCCACAGCGATCTGTTTGAGCTTGCACCAATGACGAGGTTAAATCCAGGACCTGAAATCCATTTTAAAAAATAATGGATCTTTTCCTCTTTTAGAAACCCCTCTATAATCTTGCTACTTTAAGGAAATTGTTCAAACCCAAAAATGAAAATTTGCTGAAAATGTCATTACCTTCAGTCCATCCGAAATGTGTGTGAGTTTGTTTCTTCATCAGATTTGGAGAAATGTAGCACTGCATCACTTGCTCAGCAATTGCTCTTACTTGTGGATTATTGTGATGTTTTTATCAGCTGTTTGGACTCTCATTTCTGACGGCACCCATTCACTACAGAGCATCCATTACTGAGACACTGATGCAATGCTGCATTTCTTGAGATCTGTTCCCATGAAGAAACATATTTCAGTTTATTTCAGTTTTATTTCAGTTTCAAATTTTCATTTTAGGGTGAACTATTTTTTGTTAAAGAACTAAAACACCAAACCACTGATCTGAGGAGCTGGAGAAACTACAATAACAATGGAGAAACTAAAAATGAGTCTGTTGCTTAAACAGATATGCATGGTGCTAGCAACACCATACTCCTGGGTTTCATTCTCAGGGAATGAGTGAACTAGAAAAATGTATACTGCAGTACAAGTCACTTTGGGTAAAAGCAACTGCCAAATGCATGAAGGAAAACTCACACATGACATCTTTAATTGTATGTTTTATTATAAGTTAGTTAGGTAAAAAAGCAAATGGAGACTATTGCAGATGATTCTTCTTTTGAGAATAAGACCCAGTAATCTCACATCTCCGATAAAGTTTCAGTAGAGATTGCATCAGATTCCCCCTCTTATCCACATTCATTTTATAACTCTTGCTGTATTATGCATTTGGCAGATGCCTTGCATTGCAATGAAGGTGCAATATACATTTTCTTGCATTCAGACTAATTTCTCCTGAGGGATTTTAGTCGATGCTTTGATGATCCGTAACTGAGAACTCAATTAAATCTTCTCAGCTATGAAAGACCAGCCTCGGAGCATTATAATAAAAGTTTCCCTGCAGGGCAATGTAAGACTGTATCTATGCAGATTGTAGGATAAGTAACAAAATAAAGGGATGAACTTTACATGACATTGACTGCATGTCGTGCTCCACAAACTGCAAGCGCTGCATCTCATGCATGCCATCAGAGATGCATAAAAAGAGCGAGGAGCATCGTCTCAATCTCATTAACTCCCTATCAGGGTGTGTGTGTGTGTGTGTGTGTGTGTGTGTGTGTGTGGGCGGCTTATGCAAATGCAGCTCTGTTGATGGAAAGCAGAACTAATTGAGTGAAACTGAAGCATGCACGGTGAACGCCTGCTTTGTGCAGCATTTTTCAGCCTCTTCACACTTTCTTCTTCCCTTTGAACAGATGATTGGAAGCAGAGCAGAGGATTATGGGATTATGGTGTTCGCAAAACAGTGTTTTTTTTTTTGTTTGTTTTTTTGTACTTTAAGATTTAACATCTGATTATTTTATTATGGATTTTTTTCCCGCAGTGGGTTTTAAGGTTTATATTTTATATTAACATTAATATTTAACATTTACTTATTTTATTGTTAATAATTTTTTTCCCTTTTGGATTTAATATTTTAGTTTAAATCTGACAATATAATTTCATATATCTTGTTCATCCATTAAAGTTGGTACCACCGGGGGGGTGTTTATATGGTTTTTTTTGATCAGGGGGGGTGCGGTTAAGATTTTACTGATAGTTAAAATTTTATTATTTGAATATTTAAGTGGATATAATTTACATAGCAAGCCTATTTAGCGGTGGTGTCATTTTGTTAACTCACGTCGTTGTGGATGGGTGGGGTCAGTAGGTGGACAATGGGTGTGGAGTAAAAAAGTTTAGCATTTAACAATACTATTACCCATTTGGTTAATAGTTGTCTAGTAGTTTAGGTTTTCCTCGTTTTTTCCTGATTTTAAAAAAAAAAAAAAAAAAAAAAAAAAAACAAAAAAAAAAAAAAAAAAAAAAAAATTAACTTTTAGTTTATGTTATTAGTTTTTTTAAGGTTCATTTTAAATTTACATTTTATATTTAAGAGTGTGTTATTTTATTTATGTGACATATTTAGAAATAACACAGGAAATTTGATGGCATGAGTATGGTTTGCATTATTTTCTTTGAATGCATATTTAGAATAAAGTTGCCATTCTAGTGACCTTTTTCCAGCATGCTTTTGTTTACAATCAAAGAAAGACAGAATGAAGGACAAAAGAAGATAAAAGCAGAAAGATGCTGTTGTGTCATTTTAGAGATGTGTGAGGACAGGAGAGACTCTGGCAATCCCTCACATCCTTCCTCCTCCTCTGTGCAGAAATGTGACTGATGAATAATTAATTCCACTGCAGCATGAATAATGAATGAGCCTGTGTGATTAAAGAGAGGTATGCTAATTAAAAGAGAGAGCATGAGTGTGTGTGCTATAAAATCATCAGCCAACACATTCAACAATGTTACTGTCATTAACGCAAGAACTCAAGAACATCCCTGCTTCTCTCTCTCTCAAAAAAAAAAAGAGCTTGCAGAAAACAAGTAGCCTATCAAGGTCCCCAAAAACCTTCGTCAAACACATTTTGACACTCTTGACTGCAATAATGGCCACGTCTGCAGGATCAGAAACCCTCTTTGAGTGCTGAATGAGGAAAATGCTTTTCTTCTTTGTTTAGATACTGTTACAAACAGTTCTAAAAGACACAAGTTTTTTTCTATTTCTTATTTTTTATTTAATAACAGCATAAGTGTTTTTTCATCATGCTGTTTATATGCAGTTGCCACCACGGCTGTGGTGTTTAGTTTCTATTTTACCATTTGAATGTCCTTGAAACATCTAAAACGTACAACATTATTACGCTAATTCACAGAATACAAAACCTGTTATATTTACAAACCTTTTATATCATAAAGATACTTGTTTAGATGCACTCTTATCATGTTATCAATTCAATAAAAAAAGCTCCTTGAAGTTTTAAGTAAACGTAAAAATTATTACATATTTAGAGCTAAAAAACCTAAAATATTTATTGAATCTATTATGTCAAAGATATTTGTATAGATGCTCTTATTTCATTTTATTGATAATAAAAAACGTGATAATTTTTTGAATTTTGTAAACAAGCGTGAGAAATTTTATGTTTATGGTCGTTGAAGATCACTGAATAAAGGCTTGAATTTGAGTCTGTTCCTCACACTTGGATGGATTCTGAAAATTTGTATTTCAGCTCACATTTAAAATTTATTACTTTCAGACTTTTTGGTGTATTTTATGGTTTTATTGTCAGTAACAGCATGCCTTTGGGTGTCCCACAGCAAACAAAAGTAAATATTCAATCACAAGCACATGGTTAAGCAACTGCAGAAATGTTATTCATTTTAAGGTTTTATAGTGTAGTCCTGTTTTTTTTTTTTAACATTATGTAATCCTTTGAAACAGTTTGGGCATCAGAACTCTCACCACAACAGAATCAAAATGTTATATTACACGATACATTTTCCATAAGTTTATGAGTATACTGCTTTTAATAATATGCGACTCGTAAACAATGACAGCTGAATACAATACAATAAAAATTGTTATGGCCACGATTTTCAGTATTCACAGGACTCGTTTTGTAAGTCTGTAAAGTTGTTCACACATAAATTATTCATTTAGATGCTGTCAATACAATCAGGTATTGTATGTTTAGATGATGTGAATCAGCTAATCGCATCTCAAATGTATGTGTGGTAGAGCCACATTTTACGTAAAAATACATCAGAGTATTGCTAAGATTCACACTTAATTGTGCATCTACACAATTATTTCTTACTTGTTTTCCAGTACAGATATCATTTGCAATTCATAACTCAAGATAACATGCCAGTGGGGTCTGAAAAATAATCTGTTTTTTCCTTTGAATTTTGTTTTTTATTATTGATGATTTATTTATTTGAGATGCAACATGCCAGTGAGGTTTTTAAATTTGAATTTTAACTTTTTTTTTATTTTTAGATTGAACATGTATATTTTTAATGCATTTAGCTTCTTTAGTAAATGTATTTGATTTAAGAATGTTTAGATATTTGCACTAGGAAACAGGTCAAAAATACTAAGTAAGAAAATCATTTGTATGCAGTGTGTGGGATTTATGCTCCCGCAGGTGAAAATTATGCATTTAGTAAAATAACAAGAACACATGATTGGAGGAATCATTGATGTTTCTCATGTGTGCATTTGTGGGAGCGAGGGTTTTGTTGTACATGTGTGGGAAGACAAAGCATATGAATGTGTGTGTGTGTGTAGGTTGTAAATAATGTATTTGTGTGAGGATGGGTTTCCTCACGACCGCAAGAGGAAGATAAAAGAGCATCTGCTGTGTGAGTCAATAAATCTACGTCAAGTGTTTCATATCTTTGTATGAATGTGGGTTATTGTTAAAGTTTTTGTTTACAGTTATAGTTTACTTAGCTTATTGGTTTTTAAACAGAAACAATAGTCTTGTTATAAATGTGTGTGTGTGTGTGTTTTTTTTTTGTGTTTTTGTGTGTTTTATGTGTGTTGTGTGTTAAGTTGTGTGTATATGTGTGTGTGTGTGTGTGTGTGTGTGTGTTTCACAAGTGTTATGTAAGGTGTGTGTCTAAACACAATTATGCACCATTTGAGAAGACATTTAGAGAACCAGGCATGTGAGATTTGACTTGTGTGCTTGTGTACCTACTTTAACATATTTTAGAGACAAATTTGCACCCAGACGTGAGCTAAAACTGAAATAAAATAAAAAACTTGGGTACATCCCTGTTTGCAAAAATTATCTACAGAATTAAGAAAATAAAGGTAACACTTAAAGCCTTTATGTATGATACGTTATATGCAATGGATTATATAAATAATTGTAACCAAAATTAAAAAGCATTATAATATTTGAAGGTTTGTTTGTTTGTATATTTTTTAAAGGTGTGTGTGTGTATGAGTGAGTGTGTGTGTGTGTGTGTGTGTGTGTGTGTGTGTGTGTGTGTGTCTGTTTGTGTGTGTGTGTGTGTGTGTGTGTTTGTGTGTGTTTGGTGTGTGTGTGTGTGTGTGTGTGTGTGTGTGTGTGTGTGTGTGTGTGTGTGTGTGCATGTGTGTTTGTGTGTGTGTGTGTGTGTGTGTGTGTGTGTGTGTGTGTGAGCGTGAGAGTGTATGTGTGCGCGAGTGTGTGTGAGTGAGTGTGTGTGTGTGTGTGTGTGTGTGTGTGTGCGTGCGTGTGTGGTGTGTGTGGGTGGTGTGTGTGTGTGTGAGTGTGTGTGTGTGTGTGTGTGAGTAGAGAGAGATGGGAGAGTGTGTGTGTGTGTGTGTGTGTGTTGTGTGTGTGTGTGTGTGTGTGTTGTTGTGCGCTGCGTGAGAGTGTGTGTGTGTGTGTGTGTGTTTGTGTGGTGTGTGTGTGTGTGTGTGTGTGTGTTGTGTGTGTGTGTGTAGGACTATGTGTGTGTGTGTGAGTGTGAGTCTCTCATGTATTTTCATCACAGCTCTGCCCCATGAGACACGTATGAGGAATGATACCTGCTTCATTATTAATATTTATTTTTTTATTGAACACTTGCTCTCAAGTCTTTCCTAGTGAAAGGCTCTTCATTTTATCATTGAACACTTTTTGTTTTATACTAAGTTAAGTTAATTAACCCTGTAAAGCCTGACATATGAAATATGTTCCTGCATTTGAGAAATGAGTGATATATAAATGTATTTTTTGAAATGGAACAGTTTATTGAATCTTTAGACAAGTTTGCATGTGTTTTATTGAGTATCATATTTGATCCATCAGGCTTTTATGGCTCATATAATCTGATATAGTGAGAATATGGAGGAAAAACAGCTTAATTTTATTCAGAGACTCAAACTGAGTAAAATGTGCAATTTGATGAAATATCTTCATAAATATAAATCAATGAGATCTTTATAACACAGCACAGGCTAGTATACGGTGGCATAAATGATTAAAGGAAAACAACAGTCAACGCCAAAGTAACGAAAAAAGACACGGTCTATGTCAGTCTCAAATTATATATCGTGTTTGGGGTGTACGTGGAGTTTTCGGGTATAGTGTGTGTAAGATTAATTTGAATGATCCAAACTATATTGCAATGATTGAGAGATACTCCTCAGAAATTAGATGCGTTCTGGAGCTTGTGAAGATCATTCCTCCGCTGAGGCACAGTGAAAGACAGCTTCTGGAAACAAATCTCCTCAAAGATCCATGAATGATCAGATTTGAGCTCTAAAACAGATTGAGGGTGAATCAAGTACAGCTGAGCGGCTTCAGTCCATAAGTTGTTGTCATCTGGAATTTACTGGCTTCAGTTCTGTATGTGTTAATATTTAAATGTTGATAGGTGTTGTTATGAATTGAGTTTGAGGTTTGACATTTGTAAGTTTTGTAAGATTTTGATTTGAAGCTGCTTCAGTCCAGTTTGGAGTAGATTTGTGGTGTGTGACAGGTTGTAACAGGCATAAGGGTTTCTGTCATGTTAGAAATTTTGCAGTTTCAAAAAATGGAATACAGGTGAGGATTTGGTTATTGGGTTTTATATAGAAAATGTCACTAGAACATGAAGGTGTCGGATGGTGAGTGCATGTGCAGTGCCAATGAGGTACATGGTAAAAAGAGGTCTTGTAAAATCCTTGAAATTACCAAAGGTAATGCCAACAATTCAGTATTGCTTCTAAAGTAAATGTATGTTATTTTCAGTGTTTGTTTTTTTTTTGAATTTATGTGTGTTTTTACGAATCTGGTTCTTTTAAGTATTAAAGTTTTTTTAAGTATTGAAGTTTTTAAACCACAAATGTCGGAACACAACTTGTAGGGTTATTTTTGCCTTTGATTTTATGCAAGTTTAAAGCATGTAAAACATGCTTAGGAAAATCGGTATTTTAAAAAAAATTCAAGTAAGTTTTAATATTCTTATTGTGCATAACTAATATCTAATTAGTTTTAGCTTTTCCAAAACTTGTTTCACCTCAGAATTAATCATCTTTTTGTCTTCTTTAATTAAAATAAGACCAGAACTGAAGCCTGATTTATTACAGTTGGAAAATGTTTATTTCAAGTCCTTTGCTCAGAAAGTGGTGAAACAGGTATAAATGGTCATAAACTGTTCCCCTACAAAATACAATACTGATAGATAAATTATAAGTAAAAAAAATGTATTCAAAGCTAAAAATATACAGTAGTACATTCATTTAAAAACTATTTACCTCCATGTAAGCGGCCAGCAAGCAGAAGGTTAGACTGGAAAACAAGGCACAAACTAATCTAGAACTGATGTCATTGTGTAGGTGTTAGGTTTTATGTCAGTGTCTTGTTTGTTGGTCATGGTTTCAGTGTGGATTGTTTTGTGAATCAGTCACAATGTGATGCAGCTTTCCTTAGAAACTCTCACTAAATGATGAGGGACTGTGTTGGACCCAAAACATATTCATTCCTCTTGGCTCTAGTTTACAGTAATGAGGCTCATTCTCTTAAAGTAGACAGATCCGTGTTTCCGGCGGTTTTCAATGGTCTTTGATCTCAAAGGCGCGGATCATTGAATCTCTTCGTTTCGTAAAGAACAGTTGTGTTAGCTGGCACAAATAACCCAGCATTGATGTTCCCAGAGCTTTAATAACGAGCTATGGATCTCTTACGCTCTCAGCTCCAAAACCTCAACAATGGAACATTAATATGCACTGAGATTATGAAATCTAATAATTCAGGATTTGTGACCTGTGTAGCCCAACTTCCTACTTCCTCTTCCTGTTGTGAGCTGGCGGGAGAAACGCGGTTCGTGAAAGTGACCGATAGATGTGTGGGGTTATCATCCGAGGATCAGAGTGGGCATTCTGGGAGCTTTTCCACTGAGAAGAACTTCATGGTTATCGTTACATTTTCTATTATATGCTGTGTTTTAATCATAAAAATGGTTTGTGTGGTGGTGGTTATTGTGGTGTGGTTGTGGTTTTGTGCTTGTGTTTTGTTTGTTGAGGTTTGAAATGGTTTGTGTTGTTGTGTTAGGTTGTTATATGACTGAAAGGATTTGGGGTTTTGGTGGTTCTGGAGTTTTATTGTTTAAAGGGGGTGCGGTTTTAGCAATTTAATGTGGGTTTAAATTGTGGTTGTATGATGGTTTAAGATTTAGTGTGTGCTTGGGTGTATTGTGTTCAGTTGCTTCTTATGTTTCTTATGTTTACAAGATGTTTTAGGTGTATGTTTTGTTATTAAGTTGTTCTGAGGGTTATTATTTGTCATTTTAAAGTGGTATTTTTACAGTGCTGTTTTAAGGTTGCCACTTTATGCCTAAAATGGGTAGTTTGATTGCACTTTTTAACTTTAGTTAGTGTGATAAATGTTGTAAACAATATTCTGGCAAAGTTAACTAATTCTGAAAGGTCAATGCACAACGGAGATCTCATCTATTAAAAATGATGTCAGTTTACTGCCCTACAGTTACGTCTCGAGACTACAAAAATATGTACAACGGCAATAATGTAATTCTGCTGCATTACACCTTAACGTGATATAAAACTGTATATTGAAAGCTATCATAAGCAGTAGACAGCAGTAATAAGTACTATGAGGCCAACAACAAACAAAATCATAGCAATAAAGGGATCCTCCACCCCAAAATTAAAATTTTGTCTATTAATCACTTATACCACACATGTGTCGTTCCAAACCCGTAAAAGCTCTGTTCGTCTTTGAAACACAATTTAAGGTATTTTGGATGAGAAAGCCGAGGACGGAGGGAGGCTTGTGACTGTCCCATAGACTGCCAAATAAATAACAGTGTCAAGGTCCAGGAAAAGTCGTCATCAGAATACTCCATTAATGTAAACACAACACAGCACAACAGAAACATAGACACACCTGACAAAACTTAACGCATCCTGTTTATATTATATAATAACTCTATAATATTACTTCTAGTATATTTAATTGTCCTGTTGATTCTAATTATTTTCTTTTTACTTATTTTATTGAGAATTGTGAAATAATAGGCATCAACAGTCCAGCTTTAAAACTTTAGTGTTGTTCCACATACAAGAACAAATTTGTTGAGAAAATAAGCATTTTCATTTCTTTTCTTTCTTTCTTTTTTGTGATAATTTTTTTTATCAGTCTTTTACATAAACAAATAACATCATAACATCCATTCAGTATAAAACAAAAAACAACAACAACAGACATATATTCAATTTACATATTCCAGTGAGAGAAAAAGGGAGGGAGAAAAAAATATATTTTATATATATTTTATTTATATAATACAGTATTTTAGAAAAAACACTCATTAACTCGTGCTGATATTCACAGGCCACTATTTTAAGAAGACTATGAGTCCAATACGTTTTCCCACACATGTGTGGTGTAAACCAGTTCTGTATTATTGTCTTTTTTTGCAGCTGTAAAACCAGCAAACAACATTCTTTTTTTTGTATTGAGCTTATACAGAAGCCAGAATAATCATTAAGAAGACATACTTGGCTTAACCATGTAATTAATTTGTGGTAAAGGGGATAAAACAAAGTTTACATGTGTCCACAGATTATGGACAATAGGACACTCCCAAAACATATGAAAAAATTCAAGTCAAGTCAAGTAACCTTTATTTATATAGCACTTTTAAAAATACAGATTGTGTCAAAGGCAAACTTTTACAGCATTACTATTAGAAAATAGTGTGTCAATCATGCAAAATGCAATAGTAAACACTAAATTTTTCAGTTAAAGGCAGTTCATCATGAATTCATTAATGTCATCGTCCAGCTCAATTCGTTTAAATAGTATCTGTGCAATCAAGTCAACGATATTGCTGGAAATGAAGTGTCCCCAACTAAGCAAGCCAGAGGCGACAGCGGAACCAAAACTCAGAATTAAGAGAAAAAACTGGGAGAAACCAGGCTCAGTCGGGGGGCCAGTTCTCCTCTGGCCAGATGAAACCAGCAGTTCAATTCCTGGCTGCAGCAAAGTCACATTGTGCAGAGGACTGAACTGGTTCCTTTGGTCTTGTCCCGGTGGCCGTCTGAAACAAGGACCTTACAGGGAATCTGGGGCCTCATCGAGTTGTCCTGGTCTCTGCTGACATTCAGGGCTGTAGATGTCCTCTTAGGTGCTGATTCCACCATCTGACCTGGATACAGACTGGATCTGGTTGGCTATGGGTGGAGCCTCAGAATAAGAGAGCAAAACAGACTAATATTACCGTAAATGGCATTCTTCTAACGATGTAGCAAGTACATCAGGTGTTATGGCAAGTGTTCCCGGTTGTTGTTTGCTTAATATTTTACATAATATATGTAATTTAAAGGTAATTTAATGTTATTGAATTTTTGGTGTGTTTTGTTTTTTTATGTGTATGCCAAGTTAAATAGATGGGTCTTTAATCTAGAATTAAAAGGTCTGCCTCCCGAACAATGTTATGTAGGTTATTTCAGAGTTTAGGCGCTAAAATAGAAAAAAGGGATCTGACGCCCGCAGTTGATTTTGATATTCTAGGCATTATCAACTTGCCAGAGTTTTGAGAATGCAGCAGTGACGTCCGTTCAAGAGCTCGTTTCAAATACTGAGGTGCTAAACCATTTCAGGGCTTTATAAGTAATAGGCAAGATTTTAAAAATCTATACGATGTTTAATAGGTAGCCAGTGCAGTGTTAACAGAACCGGGCTAATATGATCATACTTTCATGGTTCGAGTAAGAACTCTAACTGCTGTGTTTTGGACAAGCCTGGAGTTTGGTTTATTAAGCGTGCAGAACAACCACCCAATTAAAGCATTACATAATAATCTAACCTTGAGGTCATAAATGCATGGATTAAACATTGCTGCATTTTGACATGTCGAGAGGCATAGGTCATAATTTAGATTATATTTTTGAGATGGAAAAAAAATGCAGTTTTACAAATGCTAGAAAGTGGCTTTCTAAGGAAAGATTGCTATCAAATAGCACACCTAGGTTTCCGTAACTGATAACAAAGAATTGACAGAGCAAGCACATCAAGTCTTAGACAGCCGTTCTGGGTTATTACATGCAGAGTTTTTAGGTCCTATTATATTAACACATGTTTTTTCAGAATTTAGCAGTAAGAAATTATCGTCATACCCATTTTTTTTATATCGACTATGCATTCTGCTACTTTTTCAAATAGGTATGTTTTCGCCGGGCCGCGAAGAAATATAGAGTTGAGTATCATCAGCATAACAGTGAAAGCTAACACAGTGTTTCCTGATGATATCTCCCAAGGGTAACATGTAAAGCGTGAAGAGTAATGGCCCTAGTAGTGAGCCTTGAGGTACTCCATACCTTTACTTGTGATCGATATGATACCTCTTCATTCACTGCTACGTATTGATGGCGGTCATATAAGTACGATTTGAACCATGCACTTCCATAAATGCCAACAAAGTGTTCTAGTCTATTCAAAAGAATGTTGTGGTCAATAGTGTCGAACGCAGGCGCTAAGATCCAATAGAGAAATAATAGAGAGAAATACAACCACAATCAGATGATAAGAGTGGGTCATTTGTAACTCTAAGGAGAGCAGTCTCAGTACTATGATACGGTCTAAATCCTGACTGGAAATCCTCACAGATACCATTTTTCTCTAAGAAGGAATATAATTGTGAGGATACTTACCTTTTCTAGTATCTTGGACAGAAAAAGGAGATTTGAGATAGGTCCTGTAAAATTAACTAGTTCTTTCGGGGGTCAAATTGTGTTTTTTGATGGAAAAAAAAAGTACCTGATGACAGTATTACAGATATGGCAGTTGTTATTTGGTTGTAGTTTCATTTTGACCTCTTTTGTAAAGAGTTTATATTGCTCTATGAATGACTTTGAAATGTATAAGACAATGAGCCAAGTTTTTGAGGTTAAACTGAGGTTAGACCACACCCCAGTCCGAAATAGATAAAATTAAGGTCAGATAGTTCCGGATTCCAAACAGATTTGATAAAAAGGGCTTTGTAATGCGATCAATAATTTTACTATATATTAAGGAAACCAGATGGTCGACTCAGAAGAGGTGCAATTCCATCTCTCCGCCTAGGATGAGAGGAAATTGGAGAAGCCCAAGGAAACTGCCATATGCTTTGAGAGCAGGAACGTAACTGAAAAAAGACAAAATATGATGATGATGGTAAACAAAACTTAATTTTTAATGCCTGAAACGAACAAAGGTCTTGGTCATCATATAAATCACGGCACATGTTTATGCCTAAAGAAGACCAAAATGGTTGGACAAAGAAAATAAGCATTTTCTTTTCTAAAAAGAAGTAGTGTGTTTTTTATTTTGATATCAAATTGCATATGCAAAAATAAATGACATGAGACAGACAGGAGAGAGGTTTGTTGGTTTGAGTTGAATTCCAGTGGTTTTATTCTGATAATTCACAACCAAAACACATTGTGTTCGACACAAACCGTGTTTATCCTCGCTGCTAGTCAACCAGTATTTAATGTCATCTGGGTTGTGTTTTCGTGTACCCTGTGTAGTTTTATTCATTGGTTATTGAGGATTGAGGGGCGTCAAACACGACCTGTCCGTGTGGGTATCTATCTATTAAATAACACAATGATATGGATAGTTTTTCTCCTCCCTTGCAAGGTTTTTCTTCCTAGGCTTATGTGATTATATGCATCGAGAACAGATTTGGGTTGCATCGCAGCAGCAGAGGAGACCATCGGTTTAGACCACAGTAGGTTGATGTAGATGATCATATTCTACTTTTTTGGAGTGTTTGGCTTTAAGGATTTTTGACCATGTGACAAAACTGGGTCAGATCTCAATCTCCATCACTCAGTTTAGAGACTTGGAGCTCTATCTGGCAACCGCATCCCATTCCAGAGAGTTTGCACATCACATTTCTCAAAACCTCAAAAAATGGTTTGTTTACCCCAATGTGAGCAAAGTTATCCCACCAATAAATATTAAAAAAATGAAATAAAACCAACTCCAGCCTAACACAGAAAGTATATGTTATTTAGCAATTAAATTAGGAAATTCCATGTCATTTAATTTTAATTTCTTCTGGATTCTGCTTTAAAAAATGGTTTTAATGAAATGTAAGAATTGTGCGCTAACCAAAATAAAAAAAAAAAAAAAAAAAAAAACTGTCTAATTAATAAAACCTTAACAATTTAATTAGTCATTACATTTTTAAAAACAAAAAAAATATTCTTAATTAAAAATAAATATTAAAAATTATTAATAAAAAATATGTTAGTTTAAGGTTGTCAAAAAAGTCCTACTTGATAGTTTTTAATTAATAGTTTGAAGTAGGTTTTTTAATATTTTTCTGTTTTTTAATTTTTTGTTAAAGTTTTAGTAATTTGTTGTTGTGTTTTTTGTAAATTTTAGTTGTCAGAAATTCTGTTATTTCTCTTTTTTTTTTTCTCGAATTTATAATTAAAGTTGAGGTCAGAAGTTTACATACACCTTGACCTTGCAGAATCTTCTGCAAAATGTTAGTTATTTTTATTTATTAAATAACAAAATTTACCAAAAAAATAAGAGAGATCACACACAATGCATGGTCAACTGCTGTTTATTAAGTTACGTACCGGAATAGATATTTCCCCATAAAAGACATTTACATATAGTCCAACAGAGAGAAAATTAAGTTGAATTTATAAAAATGACCCCCCCAGTTCAAAAGTTCACATCCTCTTGATTCTTAATACTGTGTTGTTAGCTGAATGAGCCACAGCTGTGTTTTGTGTTTAGTGATAGTTATTTATGAGTACTTTGTCTGTCCTCCCTGAATTGTTTTTGCTAATCTTCAGTCGCTCCCACTGAATTCTGATTCTGTGGTTTTTTCAGCAATGTTATGTATTTGAAATTTAAACCCTTTTTCAATAAATGACTGTATGATTTTGAGATCCATCTTTTTTACAACTGAGGACAAACTGAGGGACTCATATGGCAACTTATTACAGAAGGTCCAGAATGCTCTCATCTGATGACTGCCTAGAAGGAAGCACAATTGCATTAAGAGCCGGTGTTTTTTCACATCACACAAATCACAGGAGCAGCGGATACTGTATAATACATCAGTCTGTGTGCTTGGACACATCGTAATGTTTATGACAAGAGGTGCAGAGACCCCAACATTCAGAGCAGACCAAATCACTGCATTTCACTCCAGAGATGTTGTGATGAGGCGGCTACTCGTTTGCAGATTGACCTCTGAACTTTTAGCAAGGATGGTATGGAACGTCACATACAAAGAACACACGGGTGAGGAATGTAAATAATGTACATTTAAGGATATTTTCACCTCGCTGCTCTCAGAACAATAGCACACAAAACAATAGATTGCTGTATACTGTATATTTACTGTGTAGTGAATTGAATTGATGGTGTGTGTTAAAATAATGTACCACTGAACCAGTCTGTTCTCAGAAACATTGGGACTGTTTGTTTCTATAAAAGGACTTTATGGTACAAGGATCAAATCATTCAGTTTTTATTTTTAGGAACTTTGATTGTTAATAAAAGGGCTGGACGTCACTGAATGAGGAATTGAGACATGAGCTTGAACTTGTCAACATTATGTTCATTTTCATATTTTTAAAATCGTTTTATAATGTTGATATTACAGTTTTGTCTCATTTGCTAAGACACACTAAATGAAAACTGGGATCCGCTTGATCTCCATCATCACATTATTAGCACAGCAGAAGTCTTCTCTTGCAAATGTTTTTAAACTTTTTCATTTGTTTTCAACACATTTTTCACACCCTTTTTTCAAAACAGTTACCACAGATCTCATTGAAAGGCCCCAAACTCTATGGATTCACTGTGTTGAACAAAAAAAAAAAAAATCTATTCACAGCTGATAGAAAACTACTTGCATAATTATATCAATCTCTATGCACCTGTGTGAAACTCATTTGCACAACTCTTCAATCAGCACAATCAGTCCTCATCCATCTACAAAAAGATCCACCTCTGTGTTGCTATTTGCAAGCATGGATCAAAGAGGCCATAGGCACGGAAGGAGGGTAAGAGGCCATGGCAGGGGGCCCGAGGAAGAGGAAGTTTGTATGCGTGGTGGAGGAGCTGCAGCAGCAAGAGGACAAAATCGAGCTCAAGTTTCAAATGAAATTCGGGCAACAATTATTGACCATGTCATCAATCATGGCTGGTCCTTTAGAAAAGGCTGGACAAAGGGTCCCGCCCATTCTGAGTCGGAGCACTGTGGCATCTATTGTCAGCGGCTTTTTCGGAATGAGAACAGGTAATTCACAGTGTTACTGTAATGTATTACCACTGTGTATTTCAGCTTTACTGTATTGCCCTGTTAGCAGAACAAACTGTGTCTACAGTAATGCAGATGTTTTATCAATCCCATTTATGTGATGTCATACAGTAATGTCAATTTTGACATGCTTTTTTGCTTTTACTTTATAGAATCCACACATTGCCACACACTGGTGGCAGAGGAAAGATATTTAGTATTGAACAGGAGTCTGCCATTGTAAGATATGGTAGTGGCAAACAATGCAATCAGACTGCGTGAAATCCAGGCAGCAGTAATTGCAGATCAGGGAGCATTTAGAAATATAAACAGTGTGGAGTTTGGCAACATAGATCGAGTCCTTAAAATGAAACCATGTCAGAATGAAGCAGCAGTACAGAGTTCCATTTCAAAGAAACTCTGACATCGTAAAGGAGGCACGATTCCAGTATGTGCAGGTACAGATTTTTTTTGTAATACCTGTTTACGGCACCATAGTTTACATGCGACTGGAATAATTTTGCTTTATGAATTTGCTCTTTCTCTTAGAGAATAATGGAGCTGAAGTGAAGGGGCACATCACAAATCATTTTTGTGGATGAAGCCGGCTTCAACCTCTGTAAAGTGAGGCGACGCGGGAGTGAACATCATTGGGCAGAGGGCCACTGGCACAGTGCCAGGTCCAGAGGGGTGCCAATATCAACCATGTGTGCTGCCATCTCCAGTGGATGAAGAGTCCTTTTTGCCACATACCAACTATTGGCCCATACAATACAGAACGCCTCATCACTTTTCTTGATGCATTGAAAGATATTACTGATTCCACCCGAAGAGAGAGGGCTGTTGAGGCCTGGCATGACTCTGTATGTCATAATTTGGGACAATGTGGCTTTCCACACCACTCTTCGCCTTGTGAATGAATGGTTTGCAGCACAGCCTCGTATTATGATTACAATTCCTCCCTTGCATACTCGCATTTTCTGAACCCAATCGAGGAGTTCCTTCTTGTCTGCTTGGAGGTGGAAGGTGTATGATCACCGGCCATATGAGCAGATGCCCCTCCTGGAGGCAATGAATGCTGGTTGGCCTGGCAATAGGTGCAGAGGACTTGCCAGGGATGGATTTGCCATGCAAGGAGGCATTTCCCTCGGTGCATTGCAAGGGAAAACATTCAATGCGACGTTGATGAGAAATGCTGTGGCATAATCGTCAAGAACCGAATGGACTAAATGTGAAAGATAAAATGTAAATTTTTTTTTTTTTTGTTTTTTTTGTTTTTTTTTTTTAAAAGGTATTTCCCCCATAAGTTTCCTTTGGTAGCTTTTTTTTTTCCAGTTATCCATTTGAGTTTGTTGTAAAGTATCAATTTTCATATTGATGGCTGCATTTGTATTTTGTTGTCCATTGTGTAATGATTGATTGAAAGAATAAATTAATTTGACCACAAGTTGTGGTTTTTGATGGAAATATTTGCTTATGTTGCATGTTTTTAAAAGTTTTGTGAGTGTTAGAGCATGTTGCTAACAAAATGAGAGTCATTCTTGGCCCATTGAGCTTCAGTTTTATCCTGTATGTTACAGTTTTTCTCGAAGTGATTGCTTATACCCAACATTTGCCCACTCTGACATCACATTTTCAAAAACCCGTTAACACACAGGATAAAACTGAAGCTCAATGGCCAAAATGACTCATTTTTGTTAGCAAAATGCTCTAACACTCACAAAACATTAAAAACATGCAACATAACCAAAATATTTCCATCAAAAACACCACAACCTGTGGTCAAATTAAATTATTCTTTCAATCAATCATTACACAATGGACAACAAAATACAAAATACAGCCATCAATATGAAATATGATACTTTACAAAACTCAAATGGATACTGGAAAAAAAAAAAAAAGCTAACCAAAGGAAACTTATGGGGTGGAAATACCTTTTTAAAAAAAAGAAAAAAAAGAAAGATATATACATTTTATCTTTCACATTTAGTCCATTCCGTTCTTGACGATTATGCCACAAGGTTCTCATCAACATCGCACTGAATTTTTTTTCCCTTGTAATGCACCGAGGGAAATACCTCCTTGCATGGCATATCCATCCCTGGCAGTCCTCTGCACCTATGCCAGGCAAACCAGCATTCATTGCCTCCAGGAGGGCATCTGCTCATATGGCCGGTGATCATACCCCCTTCCACCTCCAAGCAGAGAAGAACTCCTCGATTGGGTTCAGAAAATGCGAGTATGCAGGGAGGAATTGTATCATAATACGAGGCTTGTTCTGCAAACCATTCATTCACAAGGCGAGAGTGGTGGAAAGGGGCCACATTGTCCCAAATTATGACATTACAGAGTCATGCCAGGCCTCAACAGCCCTCTCTCTTCGGGTGGAATCAGTTTAATTCCTTTCACTGCATCAAGAAATGTGATGAGGCGTTCTGTATTTGTATGGGCCAATAGTTGGTATGTGGCAAAGGGAACGATTCCATCATGGAGATTGGCAGCACACATGGGTGATAATGGCTGGTTTCTACCAATACCCTTGACACTGTCACCTGTGACAGTGGCCCTCTGCCCAATGATGTTCCTCCCGCGCCTCCTCGCGCTCATCACTTACAGAAGAGGTTTGAAGACAAAAGCCCGGCTCTCATCCACAAAACTGAATTTTGTGATGTGCCCCGTTCAGCTTCAAGCTCCATTATTTCTCTAAGAGAAAGAGGCAAATTCATTAAAGCAAAATTAGTTCCAGGGAGGTCGGTGCATGTAAACTATGGTGGGTTACACAAGGTATGGGGGGGACAAAAAAATATCTGGGTACCTGGCACGAGGTTACTGGAACTCGTGCTCCTTTACCGATGTCAGAGTTTCTTTGAAATGGAACTCTGTACAGCTCTGCTTCAATTCTGACGAATGGTGTGTTTACGGAGCTCGCTCTTATAGGTTGCCAAAATCCACACTGTTTATATTTCTAAATGCTCCCTAGATATTGCCATTCCTGCTGATGCCTCCCCTGGATTTCACCACGACGGGTCCCCTGATGGCATTGTTTGCCCACTACGATTATCTACAATGTGCAGACCCTGTTCCTGTATCAATACCTAAATATCTTTCCTCCTGCTACCAAAGTGTGTGGCATGTGTGGATTCTAATAAATAGTAAAAGCGTGTCAACAAAATTGACATTACTGTTATGAACCCAGTCCAAACATACATGGGATATTGCATAAAACATCTAATCTGCATTGAACTAACTGTAGACACAGTTTTTTCCTTCTCATGCTAAACAGGGGCAATACAGTAAAGCTTGAAATACACAGAGTAGGTTATACATTACAGTAACACTGTAAATTACCCTTGTTCTCATTCCGAAAAAAAAGCCTGACAACATAGATGCCCACGACAAGGTGCTCCGAATCCGAAATGGGCTGGACCCCTCCCACCTTTTGTCCGCCTTTCGAAAGGACCAAATGCCATGATTTGATGACCCATGGTCCAGCTAGGTTGTTGACCGCATTTTCATTTGAAACTTGAGCTACGATTCATAATTGGTCCTCATTGCTGCCTGCCAAGCACACCTCCCACCACGCATACAACTCTTCTTCCTTCCTCGGCTCTTCTTCCTTCCTCTCGGGGCCTCCTCCTGCCGATGGCCTCTTACATCTCACTTCCGTGCCTATCTGGGGCCTCTACTCATTTGAATCCCATGCTTGGCAAATAGCAACACAGATGTTAGGCATCTTTTATAGATGGCTGAGGACTGATTGCTGATGGCGAAGAAGATTTGTGCAAGATGAGTTTTCACACAGGTGCATAGAGATTTAGACTTATGCAAGTAGTTTCTATCACGTGAATGAGATGTTTTCTTTGTGTTCCTCACAGTAG
>NC_056601.1:34951012-34985466 GCF_018340385.1 Cyprinus carpio | reverse complement strand
AAATCTTTCATTTTAATATTGACAAATAAATGCAATCAAATCCCAATAAAATGAAATAAATAATCTAGTATTAATATTAATGACACAGACATCAAATCACTAAATATTAAATTGGATACGTATAAATTGAAATATATTATGTAAATATTTTTAATAAATGTGCAAATATTTTTATATTTGTTTTATATTGTTATACTTTTAAATGTGCTTCTATTTATTTTTTCATTTTAATCTATATTCACATTTTTATTTGATTATAAAGTTTATTTAGCATGATAATAAATCATAAATTAAAATAATTTAACGCCTTTTCTACAGTTCATCTCCATTCTAAGGCGTCCAAGCACAGAAAGCTGGACTTTGTCGCCCTCTAGTGGTCATCGGATGTAACGTCATCTTTCCGCCTTCGCGTTTGTGTGTTTGTCCCTCGCGGGCTCTCGTAGCGCCGTCTTTGGTTGGGTCCAGCTCGCAGTAGAAACACGTGTGTTCCTCACATCATGGAGTTCGAGGGCTGTAACTGCTTCAGACAGAGACTCGTGTTGTCCACACTGAGCGGAAAGCGAGTGAAAATACGAAACATCAGATCTAAAGATGACAATCCCGGCCTGCGAGGTGCGTTTATATCACAACATCACACATCACACGTGACGTAGTATCTAATCAATCCATAACACAAACCATCTATAAATGCGTTATATGAAATATATTATCATTATACAGTCGTTTATCTACAGCACCTGTTATCGTGTTGTACTGTTGAGGTGTTAAAAACAGATTATGGTTTCCTCTCTGATTCAGATTACAGATTTTTCGTTTCTGTAGTTTTAAAAAAATTAATTCCTTAAGTCCAATTCATGTGTTCTCTTCTTATGTATTTGTTTAGTGGTTTGCCATTTTTGTATTCTATTTATTCTAGGCTTTTTTGCCTATTTAATTTATTTTCTAAATAAAATACAACTGCATATCCAAGTTTTTATTTACTTGTTTGTTTGAATTAAAAAAAAAATGGTCATTTTAAGATCTATTTGTTCTAGCCTTTTAGTTTCTTTTCTAAATAAAATAAGTTACTGGATTTTTTCAATAACAATAGAACAATTGGATTTTTGTTTTTATTGGATTTGTAATTAATAATAATAATAATATATTAACAATTAATCACAAAATATGGCTGTAAATTTATTTTTTTTATTTTTTTTAATTCTCAGAATTTTTACTTACGTAACAAAAAATAAAATTAAAAATAAATACATAACCAAATTTATATTTGACTACAAAACTAACTCATTCTATGAAATTTTAATCTTGTAAATAAATACATAATCAAATTTATATTTGACCACAAAACTAGTTTCAGGCCTTTCAGCAGAAGCCTTTAATATCAACAACTTCAGGCTTAAATGTGGCTCTTCTCATCAGATTGATGTATTTGTTTATTTTTAAATCTTGTTTTGAAGTGTTTCAACATGAGCATCAGTTCTTGCTCTGCTGATGACGATATTGTTTCATTATTTCATTGATATCTTTTGTGTCGGTCAGATTTTGAAGCGAGCTTCATCAGGCTCCTTGACAAAGTGACCAACGGCACCAGGATCGAGATCAACCAGACGGGTGAGTACAAGTGAACACTGATCGATCGATTGTGATTGACAGGCGTGTTGGTTGTTCTCTCATATCGTGTGTGTGTGTGTGTGTGGATGCAGGAACGGTGTTGTTCTATCAGCCGGGTTTGCTGTACGGTGGCTCCGTGGAGCACGAGTGTAACGTCCAGCGCTCGATCGGTTATTATCTGGAGGCTCTGCTCATGCTGGCTCCGTTCATGAAGACGCCGCTCAGAGCCGTGCTGAAGGGCGTCACCAACGACCCCACAGACCCATCGGTGAGTGTTTGCCCAGTAATCTGCACTGATATTTGACCTCTCACCTTTAGTGAGGGGATAGTTCACCCAAAAATGTGAATTCTGTTACAGTTTACCCACCCTCACGTTGTTCCAAACCTGTAAGAGTTTCTTTATTCTGTTGAGGACAAAGATATTTTGAAGAATGTTTGGATTGGTAGCCATTGACTTCCATAGTATTTTTTTCCATACAATGGAAGCCAATGGCTGCCGTCAACTGTTTGATTGCCAGCTTTCTTTTTCATAATACCTTCTTTTGTGTTCAATGGAATAAAGAAACTCATAAAGGGGGGGTGGGTATAAAAATTACATTTTCATTTTTGGGTGAACTGTATCTTCAAAAAAAAAATGTCAGCAATGACATTAAAAAAAAAAAGTAAAAAAATTTAAAATACAGAAAGTAATGTTATTAGCCTTAACATTCTGTTTTATTATTTTTCAATCTTTGTTCTTACAAAATAAACACTTTGAAGTAGTTTTGTGCTACAGAAAGGGGTTAGGGTTAACATATACAATGTAGTGAATTACACTTGAGTTCCCATTAATTTTAAATGTTATTTTATTTTACTTTTTTCATTTTAATTGTTAATCTTTTAATAAATAGTTTAACTTTATAACTTTTCATATGAGATTCCCTTTCAAGGGAACTTCGAACTGCGTCCTCTAGGGGTCGCTAGAGGACGTGGTTCCCTACTCAGGGAACCATGGTTACATTCGTAACCTGAGACGTTCCCTTTCAAGGGAACTTCGAACTGCGTCCTCTAGGGGTTGCTAGAGGACGCAGTGTCTCGTTCCCTACTCAGGGAACCATGGTTACATTCGTAACCTGAAACGTTTTCCTACCTTTTTCTTTTTTTTACTTTTTGTTTTCATCACAATCCAGTATCATTAGATTTTTATTCTTTGTATTGAGTTGTGTGTGTGTGTGTGTGTGTGTGTGTGGTAATAATATAGTGATCACATTTGATTCTTCTGCTTTGATATCTAATTATCTGAATAAAATGCCTGTGTTCTCTAGGTGGATCTTCTGAAGGTCACTGCGATTCCTTTGATGAAGAAGTTTGGGATTGATGGAGACGGTCTGGAAATAAAGGTCTGTCAGTAGAGTGTCAGAAAAAAAAAAAAAACTTTAAACAAGTCCATTAATTTGACAGCCACCTTAGTTTCCCAGTGAATGCATGAACTGATGAAGCACTGCAGTTCAAGTCTCTTTGGATAAACGCATCTGTCACGTGCATCAATGCGGTTGGGTTGTGTGCTAGTGTGTTGATGGTGTTTACACAGGTGCTGAAGCGAGGCATGGCTCCTGCAGGAGGAGGTGAGGTGCTCTTCACCTGTCCTGTTCGCCGCTCCATGAAACCCGTTCATCTCACAGAACCCGGAAAAAAAAAAAAATCAAGAGGATCCGAGGAACAGCGTATCCTTCCATTGATAATAAAACCGGTCCCCATTAATTCTGACAGTTCTGTCCACAGAGGCTGACACAGAACCACAATACAAGTGAAATTTCATAAATAGCAGTAAAACGGCTTTAAATCTCTTCACAAAGTTGCTAAGAGGAACTTTTACTAAGGAATGGGGAGAAATCCTAATCTAAAGAGAAAGGGCAGGGTTGAGCTCATTACTATGTATGATGTCATCAAGCTTACTAACTATTATTGGCTGATAGGGGAGGGGTCTCTCATTTAATCACAGAAATATTGTATGAGGAGTATCATGTTGCCATATTCAAATCAAGAGTTTAAAATAAAAATGTTGCCATTATTAAATAGAGTTTAAAATGTAGGCTAACTTTTCACAGATTTAGGACCTGGTTTTTATGACAACCCATATTTGCCACTGAATAATTTTTTTTTTTTTTAAAAAAGCAATGGCAACTTTTTATCTCGCAATTGTAAGTTTATATCTTGCAATTCTGAGAAGTCGCAATAACCTTTTTTTTCCCCTTTATTCAGTGGGCAGAAACAGGCTTCCTTAGGTTTTAGCACTAAAATGCTTTGTAAAATACTCTTAGAGCAAACATTTAGACACTCCCATCATTTCTAAGATTTTCTCCTAAATTAGATTCTCCTAAAAAGAAAATTAGCAGCAACTATTTGTCGTAAGATGTTTTTGTGAATATGGCTCCAGTTTTTGAGGAACACTTTTTGGAGTTTAATATCAGCCAGTGAAATCAAAGCAGGGTCATCTAGCCTTTGAGTGTCTTTCGTCGATGTCTCTCATCACTGGTGTTTAGTGTTGATCTTTGACCGGCATGCGTCAGGTTCTCGGTGCGAGTTTCTCCTCAGATGGCCAACAGGATCGTGGACTCGGCCAGGAGCATCCTGAACAAATTCATCCCGGATATTTACATCTACACCGACCACATGAAGGGAGCCAGCTCTGGAAGTGAGTTACTGCCAGTCCGTCTGAGCTGATGATTGACAATAATTAAGGGATTGTTATTGAACATTGGCATAAGAGTGGGGTTTAGTTGTGAAGCAGCTTCAGTGACGTTAGCAAACACCCCAGAAATCTCGTGCTAGTAAGCAGTGAGTAAGAGTTTGTGGTGAAGTGACTAATGCACTGTGTGTTGTGTGCAGGTCTCCAGGGTTCGGGCTGACGCTGGTGGCTGAGACGGTGAACGGCACGTTTCTGGGTGCGCTGAGGTCGTGTCCACACCGCAGGGTCAGGGAGATCCGGTGCTGCCGGAGGACTTGGGCAGAAACTGTGCCAAACTACTGCTGGAGGAGGTCTATAGGGTGAGCAGAACCAAACACACACACACATTTGGTTTCTATAATTTGTGGGGACTCTATATAGGTGTAATTGTTTTAATATTGTCCAATCTGTATTTTCTATCCCCTACACCAAAACCTAGCCCTCACACAAAACTACCGGCATTTTTTAGATTCTCAAAAAAAAATATATTTTGTATTATTTAAATGCTGTTTTCATTCAATCAACCAACATTTATTGGCCAAGTATGCATAACACACAAAGCCAGTAAAGCCCCCACACGGGTAATGTGTCCCGGCAGTTGTTCCCGGATTGTTAGGTTTTGGTTCATTCACACTGCCAGTGGTTTCCCGGAATCTGTGCGTGTGTTCACACACAACCCGTAAAGGTCTTGTAATGACACGTGACATCAGGATGTGACGTATAATGTACGAGTCGAAAACGCTAGGTACGTTAGCCTTCACTGAAGCTGGTGAACGATCTCAGCTTCAGCACGGATAGTGAGGAGCTAACTGATCTCTGCTTTATTACAGTTTGCACGTATTTTTTCGTCGCAAACGTTAATCTGCCTTCAAAACACCCGGTGAAAGAGTCGCACGATAACATGCGTCATCACTACGCCACACCCTTTACGGCATTGGTTCTGGCTTTTGTTCACACAGAGCTCGTTCCGGGACTGAACCCGGCAATGTTACTAGGTCCCCGACCCGGGATCAGTCCCGGGACGTGTTTGCGTTCACACAGAAGGTGATCCAGCAATTTACCGGCAATTTTCCGGGAACAACGTGTAGTGTGAAAGGGGCTTGTGAGGTATCCCACACATAAAATATACAATATTACACAAGAGAGAGCGAAAAAAAAAATACAAAATACGTTTTTGGTTCCCCATGGGGACCAAAAATGCAAAAAAAATGTCAAGGTATACTAGGTAGGACCCCACACACACTAACAAGCACACACACATTCACACACCTTTCAAACAAACACACCTTTCAAACACACACACACATTCACACACCTTTCAACACACACCACACCCATCATCCTTCCCAACCTTTCACCCACCACACACCCACCACACATTCACCACCTTTCAACCACACCACCACACACACACACACATACACACTTTTCAAACCCACCACACATACACACCTCTCAAACACACACACATTCACCCACACCTGTCAAACACCTCACACACACACAAACACACCCACACTTCACACCACTTTCAAACACACACACACAAACAAACACACACACATTCACACAACTTTCAAACACACACACACAAACAAACACACACACATTCACACAACTTTCAAACACACACACACACACACCCACATACACACTTTTCAAACAAACACACAAACACAAACACACAAAAAAAACAACACAACCACAAAAAAACAAAACACACACACACAAACAAACACACACACATTCATCATTGTGACGTGAGTTAAATGGGCTGATTCTGGGTTTTCCATAACTGAGCTCTGGGCTGCAGGGGCGTTTAGGGCGTCTTTTTTAGAGCTGTTACACAGATATTTAAGCTTATCTTCGTGTGTGTGTGTGTGTGTGTGTGTATGCATTCATTCGTGTGTGTGTGTGTGTGTGTGTGTGTGTGTTGAGGTTAATCAGTAGCTGGTGGTCGGTCTCTGTAGTAAACAGCTCCTGAATGCAGACTAGTTGTGATTGTGCTGCTGTTGGATGAACTGGAAAACATGTTGTGAGTTTATACCCTCTCTTTACGAATTAATTTTATATGGAAAAAGATGTTTAATTACTGTCTGCATGTTCAGCATGTTTTGTTTTTAATGCATTTCAGTAAATAAATTAAAACATTCAATATTGTGCTAATATTAAGGAAAGATTATTTTAATATATTATATTCATTAAGAAAACCTTGTTTATTACATGGACTGCTAGGCCTGTTTTAGGCTTTTTCTTTGTTGTTGCACATGAAGTGCTTAACTAAGTAGCAGGTAATTAGTATTTTACCTATTATTACAAGTTTATTTTGTATATTTTTATTTTTTATTACTATTTTGTCATTTTATTTAAATTTTACTTCATTTATTCTAGTTCTTGATTTCGTACATTAAATGCTTAACCAAGTAGCAATAATAGTATTTTTAATTTTTAATTTTTATATTATTACCATTTTTATTTGTGTGTTTTTTTTTGTGTTTTTGTTTTTTTACTATTTGTATAATTTTTATTACAACTTTTTTTTTATTTTCTTCTTTGATTTTGCACATGAAATACATAATTAAGTAGCAAGTTTATTAGTACTTGTAGTTATTAATACTTGCAAGGTCTTTTTTATGATTTTTACATATGCTTTCTTATTATTTTATTTTTCATTAATGTCATTTTTTTAAAATTAATTTTGTGTATTTCTTTTATTTCCTGCACAATCATGAAATACATAAATGAGTGGCAGGTTAGTAATAATAAAAGCGTGTTTTTTTTATATATATATTTTATTATATAATTTATTTATTCATTAGAATATAGGCTGTATATGAATGCTAGCAGTCTGTTTTTTTGAATGGGCTGACAGAACCTCAGCTAATGTTTTGATGATGTTGGGGGTGGGGTTACTTGTTATTCAACCAATGGCAGACAGGTGCAGTGTTAAAAACCTGTTTGAAATTAGTCATTATTCTCACAATTTTTTTGTTGGTGCAGGAACCACACACTTCAGCTCTAAAAGGCATTTTTATTACAGAAGACATGGTTGTTTTTAGCATGTTGTCATATGAACAATCTTCGTTTGCTCTGAATTGTTTTTCTTGATACACAACATGTTACTAACACAATAGCATAATTTTGCACTTATTTTATCTTCACCTTATCTTTTCAGAATGAATTGCTGAGGATCAGACTTGATGAGTTCGTCATGATTAAGTGGCTTTTCTTCAGCAGCCAGTCATTGATCCTCCAGCACTCCCAGATGTTGTTTGGTTATTTCCAGCAGTTTTCTGAATGACGCATACTCTTGTTTGTATTGAGTGTGTTTTGGCCGAGCTGTACGGTCACTGACACGATGTGTCCTTGTCTGTGTCAGCGGGTACAAGAGTATCAAACATGAGTCTCATCAAGAACTCTCATATTTCACTGGCAAAATTTTTGCATGAAAAAAATGAAGTCTAACTTTATTATTCACATTATTTTCACGGTAATGAAACACATTTTACCCAAAAAGTCTCAATGCTAAAATAAAATATATTTTATGTAATTTGTCATTTTAATATTATTTATATATTACATTTTGTTTTGGTAAAACATAAAAAAACTTAAAAGTATTAAGTCTAATTTAGGCTGAGCCAAAACATTAGATCAGACAGAATTATATTCATTATGGAAAAAAAAAAATGCTTAATTTTAAATCTTCAAGCGATCTTTGATCAATGTTTTGAATTTTACTTGTATATCTTCTGTTTTTTTTTTAATATGTCTGTATAGTTTTTATTTATTTTTATTTCAGCTTTAGTTATTTTATATTTCTAATGACCCTAAATTAGGCTTAATTTTCTTAATGCAGCATATAATTTCTTGTTTCTTAGGGAATGTTTTTTACTTTGATTAAAAAAGTACTATATTATATTTAAGTACTAAGTAATATTAATTAACTACATGTACTTTATGGTTAGGGTTTGGTTTAGGGTTACTTGTATGTAATTTAATTAAGTTAATTAGTTATTATAAAAGTAAGTACATGAAACGTGTGACAAGGAAGCCTTAAAATAAGTGTTATCTATTACTTTTTTATCATTTGATTTTAAATGTATGTATTTATGTATTTTTATATATAATATATATATATGATATATATATATATATATATATATATATATATATAGACACACACACACACACACACACCACATATATATATATATATAGATATATAATATAATTAAGTTTTTTTTTGAACAGACAACATAATTTTGTTTTTTATTTTATTAAAATTATTAAATTTCATTTTTTCATATATATTTTTAGGTCAGTTTTTTTGGTTAATTTTTGCTAGTTTTTATTTTAGTATATCAAGTTTTTTATAGCTTTATTTCAGTTTTTATTTTAAATGCATCAATTTTTTATTAATTTTAGTTTCAGCTTTTTATTTTAGTACATCAGTTTTAATTTTTTTAAAACGTCTTAGTTTTTTGTAAACTTGATATATTTTGCTTTTTTTTTGTCTCTGCTGCTGATGAAGCATTAATAAATCTCAGTGTTTATGCCTGATTCTGAGCACAGATGGATGTTTCTGGAGGTTGTTATGCAGGTTTGACAAAGACGTTCAGTGTGCGGCTTCACAATTACATTAACATTCATGCATTTGGCAGATGCCTTTATCCAAAGCGACTTACACTGCAAATGTTTTTTTAATCAGATCATGCATTCCCTGGAAATCGAACCCATGACCTTAGTGTTGCTAGCCCTTTCTCTACTATTTGTGTTGCATGAATACATTAATATTTTATCAGTATAATACACAGTTTTTCTTCAAATAAATCAGGTGTTACTGCTAAACATACAGACTTTGTTTAAACTTTTTGTAAACATTACATATTGACTTTAACAATCTAATCAATAATTTATTTTACCTTAAAACTGCATAGCAACAATTGGTTCTTCATTTGGAAAAAGCTTAATGTTGCTTGCTACAATATAACATGTAATGTTAATTGTTTGGAATGTGACAGGAACATCACGTGGAGAGCGAGTCTCACCTTCATTGACGCTCAGGGAGCTAAATGTTTGGGACTTTTCCACTGGGCATTATGGGAAAGTTTCCGAGCGTTTCTCACCCGTCATGATTCACGAAACTAAAAGTACAGCATTAGAGCATCAAACCAATCCCTTTTGTCAGGACGTGAATGTCTCTTATTGGAGTGTTGTTTCTCGGTGAGGATTGACTTGTTTAAAATCTTTGTAGTTTTTCATTCTTAATGCAAATGTAATGTTCCTGAACACGTCACTGTCTCTTTAAATGAGGACGTACAGTTATGTATTTTAGTTAACTGGATGTCCAGCTTGATGTTCTGAGTTTGTTCATGAATGTCCATGGCTCAGACCTTTCTGTATTGTTTTGTTTTTCTTATGTAGATCATCTTTTAAGCCATAATATATATGAGTATGCTAATCATTCGGCTATGTATAAAAGCGCTATGGTTATTATTTTCCTCATATTCATGAACTAAAAGCTGACCTGATTTATTGTTTGTAATTGTTTTCCTGCTAGACTTGTTTAGCTTATTTCTTTAATTTTGTACATGAAATGCATTACTAAGTAGCAGTTTATATTAGTACTTTTTAGTTATTAACTTTTTTTAATATATAATTATTAGTTGGTTACAACTTTATTTTAAGGTTTACTTGTTACAGTGGTCAAATTATATATTTAAGAGTAATATTATTGAACTACAATGTTACTTAGTTTAGGATTAGGGTTTGGTTTAGGTCTTCCTTGCCTTGCATGTTATTTTGCATAATTAAGTAATTACATGAAACTTTTTTTTTCAACATTTTTGTTATAAATACAAATGTTTCATTTATCAGTTTTTAAGTCAGGCTGCTAAATGCTTCACATAAAGATACTATTAAGTTTTTTTTTTGTTGTTGTTATACTTGAAAAGTACATTGTTAATGCCATCATCATGCATTGAATATGCCTAAATCATTCAGTGCCATGGAGGACTGCATATGCATGCATCATGGTAAAGTTGTGCTGTTGTTCTTTGTCAGAGTTAAAGTGGATTTTAAAGTGTTTGCATGTGGATCGAACTTGAATTGTGTAATTTGCGGTGTGTGAGCTATCATGTTCAGAGCCACTAAACTCAGTCATTGTGTGAGTTTGATGACTGCTGGAGAAATGGAGAAAACACGCAGAGAGCTGCCTAACCAGCCAAACCTTGACCCCACTTTGTGTTTTTTTCTCTTGGCTTCGTTGAGATACTATTATAGCTTTCATTAATGTAATAATTAGCTTTTATATTGTCAATTTTAATTCAAATTGTAGTTGTATTTGTCTGTCTTATTAGTTTTTTTTTTTGTCTATAATTGTAAGTTTTTTTAAATATTTTTTTATAGTATTCATTTTTATTTAATTGAAGTTGTTTTTTTTATACTTTTAGGTTTAATTTTGCTAGTTTTTATTTTAGTATATCAAGGTTTTTTTATATAGCTTTTTTTATTTTAATGCATACATTTTTATTAATTGTAGTTTCAGCTTTTATTTTAGTAATCAAAGTTTGAACAATGAACAAGGAAAACTATCCTTGGCCGCTAGCTAAAATAAAATAATTTTCAGATATTCATTTAGGTTTAAGAAAAGGTTTTTTTTTTTGTTTTTTTTTGTGCTCACCTGCTTTGACCCCATTGATTCTAACCTTTATTTTTTCTTCCCTCTTCCAGGGCGGCTGTGTGGATTCGACAATCAAAGTCTAGTCTCTTTGTACATGACAGTTAGGCGGCCAGCAGGATGTGTCCTAAACACACTGCTAGGTCCCCTCTCACCCTACACACAACCGTCACCTGTTTTTCAGGGATCTAACATCAGTATCATTTCAAGACTCAGTAATCACACGTAGTCAAGTAAACATAAATTACAGAAAGTATCAAAATGTCATTTCAAACTGCTTGCGACCTTGGCCATGTGATGCAGAAAGACTTCCCATCTTTACTTTTACTGTTAACTTGTATGGGGTTAGAAATCTTGCCACCAATTCTGTTGGGCGCAAAAGATCAGGTTTTTTGAGCGCACAAAAGTGCATTTTGCACGTACGCGATCCATGTGTTGTGGAGAAAATCTTTCGTCTCACCAAAGAAAGAAAGGTATTGTGAGCGCACTAAAATAAATTTTGCATTTAAAAAAAGATGTGTGCAGACCTTTCTCTTTGTGCCTGCAATGTTTTACTAGCTTGCTCCCCCCTTGATGCCTGCCCTCAGTGCTCTCTAAATGCCAACGGCTCGCTTGACTCAACACAACCCAGCGTTACAACATGCCATAATTCCAGCCAATCAGAGACGAGGCTGCTAAATTCTGATTAGCTGCCTTGACAACTAATTACAACAAAAATTACATTGTGGCAGAGATCTAACCCCATTTGACACAGATGCTCTTCCATTTTTTTTGATGCATATAAAATTGTGGCATCCAGAACTGTTTTTTTTCTCAGTGCTAATATTCCATCTGTCATGTTCTGCTTAGACGTTTGTGTCCGGATCCAGCAGTGTTTCTCTCTGCCGCCGTCCATAAATTGTCCATTTTCAGTTATCATGGTACCGGTGCTGTGTGCTTGTCAAGTACAGTACTATGATAACTGAAGATTGACGGTGCCAACACGTGTCTCACCTCCAGTGGACTCCAGCTTCATATGTGTGCAGGAGATGCTGGAAAATGCCTAAAAATCTTCTCAGTTTGTTTTTTTTTTTGATTTTGGCATTTTTTTTTTTTTATTAGTTATGTTAGTACATCAATAAAACTAAACGAAAAATGAGTATTTTATGTTAGTACATCAATAAAACTAAATGAAAAATGAGTAATGTTTCTTTGGCAACTAACTGAAATATTTTATTTTTGTTTTGTTTTTTTTTTCAGTTAACATTTATTTTATTTTTAAATATATATATATTTTTTTATTTATTTAGTTAACTATATTAACCCTGCTTTTTTGGTATTTTATTAGAATTTACATTATATTAATGCTGTTTTTAATGTGGTTTTAAATAATGCTATTTTCATTAGATCAGAAGCATTGTTTTTTTTTTAACTAACAATAAATCAACATTGTTGACAGCCAACCCCCTACTTTCACTTTTTGTTTAATTGTTTCAAATTTTAACAACCTTAACAGTTCTCTAATGTTGGTTAATGGTCACATGACATGCAGGTACACAAAAAAAAAACTTTCACTTTTTGTTTAATTGTTTCAAATTACTTTTATTTTTTATACATTTCATTTTTTATTATTTTATTATTTACATTTTTTCAAATAATTTCTTTATATTATTTATTTCTTTATTTGATATTTTGTGATTTATTACGCAGGTTAGAAACCATCATCTAAATCTCTCACTGTTTTCCATTGCAGGTCGTAGTTCCTGAGACACATCCGAGACTTCTTTCAGATCATGTTCAAGATCGAGCAACAGAAACCTGGAGAAGATGAACAGAAAGGAGGAGAGAAGGTCCTGATGACGTGTGTGGGAGCCGGATACAGCAACATCAACAAAACCATCAAATAAAGACTTGAGCGTCTTCTTAGGACTGAAGATTGTGTTTTATAGTGTTTTTGTATTTTACAGTGGAATAATGACATTCCCATATTAATGTTTTCTGCTGAACGTTGCCTTTGTACCACTTTGAGAGCCTTTTTTCTGCTTCACAATGCAATTTTCAGATTGAGGTGCGAGTAATAAACGCATGTGCCATTTCTTTGCTGATCTCTGCGTTTCTCAAGTGTTTGATATTCTCGAGTCATTCTGCATTTCTGCACCTTTAACTCGCGCCTCAGTCCGTCCCACAGAGGTCTTATTTATCTTTCTCCAGTCCACAATCCCATTTCAGTTCACCCAACTACAATGACAGAAACATTTGCATGATGCTTTCACTCACAAAACACACAACTGCTGTGAAAGGCTTCATGAAATCAGAACAGGAATTGTAAGGGTTTGACTCGTGTCCGTAGTTTTGAGGTCAACTGCACTAGGGTTATAATAATAAAAGCATATAAAAAAGCATGAAAATGTTTTTATTTTCAGCTAGTTGCCAAATCAACATTTTCTTTTTCCTCCTTTTATTTTAACGATGCACTATAAATAAACTACAACTGAAATAAAATGTATGTGTGTGTGTGTGTATATATATCTATATGTGGTAATATATATATATATATATATATATATATATATATATACTATATATATATATATATATATACTATATATATATATATATATATATATACACACACAGTACAGGTCAAAAGTTTGGACACCTTACTATTTTTAATGTTTTTGAAAGAAGTCTCTTCTGCTCATCAAGCCTTCATTATTTGATCAAAAATACAGCAGAAAAAAAAAAACAGTAATATTGTGAAATATTATTAACAACTAAAATAATAGTTTTCTATTTGAATATACTTTTAAAAAAATAATTTATATTCCTGTGATGCAAGCTGAATTTTTCAGCATCATTACTCCAGCCTTCAGTGTCACATGGTAACATCCAGTCTATCACATGTATGAAAAAAAACCTTAGAAATCATTCTAAGTATTCTGATTTTATTATGAGTGTTGGGAAACAGTTCTGCCTGTCTAATATATATTTGATGAAGAAAAGGTTAAAAAGAACCTGCATTTATTCAAAATAAAAAAAAAAAATCTAATATATCAAATCTTCTTTACCTATCACTTTTTATCAATTCAGAACACGATCCTTGCTGAATAAAATATTGATTTTATATTAAAAACAAAGAAAGAAAAAAAATTAATCCGCAGAACTGTTATCCAACTTTGACTAATGAATCATCATATTAGAATGATTTCTAAAGGATCATGTGATAATGATCCTAAAAATTTTCAGCTTTGCAGCACAGAAATAAATGATAATTTAAAAAGTATAATACATTTAAAACAATTATTTTAAATTGTAATAATATATCACACTATTAAATTTTTTTCAGTATTGTTTGGCTCAAATAAATGCAGGCTTGATGAGCAGAAGAAACTGTCTTATCAAAAAACATTAAAAATAGTAATGTTTTTCCAACTTTTGACCTGTACTGTATTGTGTGTGTGTGTGTGTGCTGTATTATATATCATATATATAATATAATTAACCTTGTTGTTTTTTCCTTGTTCTTCATTATATACAAAACTAATTAATACAGACTGACATCAAAAGAAATTGACAATTCAAGCTTTGACAGCTAGTACTTATCTTTCTTTATCCTTTTTATTTTCAATAGGAATTATTAGTCTTTCGTGTCTTGCTATGTCTATGCAAATTTCTCAATCACGAAAAAAGTAGCTGTATATAAAATTTTCAGGTTTATTGATAACTCTAAACTATTAAAAAATAATAATAAAAATAAAGCTGAAATAAAACCAATATTAGATGGAAAAAATTTATGTTGCCTTGGAAACTTAACTGAAATAAATTTAAGTTGAAATGCATAAACAAATTTACTACACAAACTGATATTAACCTGAACGATAAAAAATAAATCCAGCAATTTGCAAATGACCAAACCTAATTAAAATGCACAAATGCACAAAACACATGGATTGACTTCAAAACATAAACTTTAAAAATGTAAAACCTGAACAATGTAAAAAATCAAAGCCTATAATTTGATTAATTTTAAAGATATCATTTAATCAGATTTTAGTAAAACTAATAAGTTTTGTTAGTTATTAGATTACTGAAATCGCTCTGATGGACAGAGAAAGGTGAATGCTTGTGGTTTTCTGTGATTTCGGAACCGCTGTCTTCTTCCTCAGCCCTTCTTCTGTTTCCTAGGCTGATGCCAGAAATGCTCTTGTTTGACCGAAGCGCTGATGTTTTTTGTTTCTGATCTCTGCTCAGGGAATTTTTTTAAAGCTTCCCTTTTGAGGTTGTCTTTGTCTTTTGGGTTTCTTCTTCTGATACTCGTCCGTACTCGTCCATCAGAACCTTTATATCGTCCAGAGAAAGTGTTGCAGCAAGCAACGAACTAACAATATTGACAGATGATCAGCCAGCGAATTTCTCTAGAATGGAAATAAAGCCCCCCCCCCCCATGAAGGTGCTCTAGGGACGGTCCAAAGGGCACACCACACAGTTTGGATGAGTTTTCAGGTTTGAGAAACTTTCTCGACAACATCGAGAAGAAAACTGTCTTGAGAAATGATTCAGTTTCACACAGCGCGGTACGATCCAATGCAGTTTTGCTGTCCTTATGTGTTCTGAATCGTTTTCTGGATTGGGCTTCTTTGTATTCCTCCTTCCATTTTCAATCTCTCTTTCTCTCGCTTTTCTTGTGCCACACAATTCTCCCAAGTACTATTGCATATACTTGACCAGCCTCATTAATATATGTGTATAGTATGGGTGCTGTGTGAACTGTGTGTGTATGCTATATATATATATATGTATGTATGTATGATTAGTTTATATTATAGGATATATAAATATATATCAAACATTTATTAAATATATACATGTATGTTTGTGTATTTATATATACATATATATAGTACACATATATTATGTAAACAAACTTATTTCGGATGCGATTAATCGATTTGACTGCACTAATAAATAGTATTCAAAATCAAAGAAAATACATAGAAATGCATTTAAAATGAAACATAAACTTATTAATATCATTTTATCTACCTAGAGTTATACATTTGGTATATATTACAAAAAAATATATTTAAAAATTAAATATTCCGAGGGGTAAAAATGTATAAATCATTTTCAACGAACAGTTACAATAAAAATCAAACACTTTTTACTTATTTTTGTAAGTCGCTTTTGGTTTTTTATGTTTTTGAATGGTATAATATAAATCGTTTTTAAACTTTTATGTTGTACAAAAAAAAAAGAGTAATTAATTAAAAATGGCATGCAGTTTAATGTGAAGTGATTTGTAAAGTTAAATGCCAGCGTGTGCGGACAAGCAGCAGCGCGGTCATGATGGCGGCGGCGGCCAGGAAGGAAGGAGAGCGAGGCGGCAGCCGGCAGCAGCCGGACTCGGGGAGCAACCGCCGGAGGAGGAGCGCGTGCGGGAGGCTCTTCCAGAACATGGCGACGGTCGCGACGGGGACGGCTACATTAAACCGGTCAGAAACCGCGGCAAACTCCACTCCGGACGGCTTTACCGTGCGGGAATAATAACTCTGGAGACATCGCGGACGTGAGCAGCGGGGGACAGGCGCGGTGCGACACGAGGCCCTTTAGTTTGTTATGAACGATTTCTCCGGAAGCAGCGATTTATGATTTACATCCACGAACAAAGAAAGGCAAACACCACAACAATAATAACGGCGTATAAAGTTTGTTTGGGGCGCTCCTGAGCTGGTCGGAGGTGGTGTTAAGTTGTTGTGGCGTCGGAAGTGAACCAGGAAATGTTTCATTCCTCATCCGCTAACACTTTAGCGTTTGTTTGATGTTTGTCAGTGGTTGATAGTTTTAGCGCTTGGTGGGGACATTTTGCGTACATTTCTGTACTTTGATGACTTAAAAAAGTGGTTTCTGAAGAGGTGGCATCAGAACTGTGTTGGCACAAATCATGTCCTTTTTTTTTCTTTGCCTAAAAAAAAGACGAGTCAACATGCTTCAGTGGTGATTAAATACAAAAAAGTTTAATATCGATAAATGTCATCGCACTGCTCCAAAAGTATTAGTGTGACGACTTAAATCTGACTCTTAAAAATGCGTCGTTTTGGCGCAAAGGACTGCATAGATGCAAAAATATAGAAAAACGATAACATGTACATACTTTATAAGCAAAAACCGTGAAATTTGTTCAGTTTCAATGATATAGAAGTAGATATTGAGGTTGAAAATTTGTATTAAGTAGCTGATCTAGAGCATATCATCATTCCAGTCATATAAACAACACTTGCAGAAGCTTTATTTGTGTTTTTTTTAAATACAATTTTATATTTTACATTTTATATATGATTTAGATTTTTTATTGCACTTCCTAATGCTGTCTAACAAAACAAATTTATTTAAAATAAAGCAAACCATGAAATAATGAGAAATGTGACATTTGAGTACTAATCCCTTAAAGGACCTGGTTCAGCCAAAAAAAATCGAAAATGATCTGAAACGAGTCTTCACCCTCAGGCACATCCAAGATGTAAGATTGAGTTTGTTTCTTCATCAGGTTTGTAGAAATGTAGCCATTGCATCAGTGTTCTCATCAATGGATGCTTCTTCAGTGAATGGGTGCCGTCAAAATGAGAGTCCAAAACAGCGTGATAAAAACATCAACAATAATCACAAGTAAACTCCACAGCCACTCCAGTCCATCAGTGAACATCTGGAGAACACAAAAGATTGAAAACACATCCAGCATAAAGACATGTTGTACCTAATATCTGAGTCATATATATCCATAATAACACTTTGATGGAGTGGTGGTGTGGATTATTGTCATGTTTTTATCAGTGGTTTGGGACTCTCATTTCTGACGGAACCCATTCAACTGCCAGAGCATCCATTGCTGAGACAGTGGAACAATGTAAGTGGTTCATCTAGATTGGACTATTTTTTCACACTTATAAATATTGACTTCCGCGCCTGATTGTTTCATGTTTTACAAATCAGACACTTTAATATTTCCGACTTAGTGGAAGATGTTCATAGTGAAATGTGATTTCGAAGTTGTGGGAAAAGTCCTGGAGATACAGACCAGTTGTTCATGTTTTTTTTCCTGTATTAGGCTGCCCAAAACTATGAGTTTTTGGGATGACTGTACATGGTAAGAATTGCATGTTGTTACCTTCTGTCTTGAATCTCACTGCATCTCTGTCTTCCGGTCAGGAATGATCTGCTGATGGTCTGCCGGCAGCTGAACATGGAGGATTCGCGTGGCAGAGATTCATTGGGGCAGCTCGGCGCAGACGAGCGCGGAAAGATCTCCTTCGAAGACTTCACACCGCTGCCAGCATGCAGCTGGTTCACACGAGATCCGCAAGGTAGGAAGGCCAGCTATCGCTGCTCTCCAGCGACTCGGGCGAAGAAGAAACCTTCAACCTCGAAGTGTGTGGCCTCCAGCAGCGAGAAACAGTCTAGGTGTGTTATCTACCAGGATTCTCCTGAAATACCCATACAGTCGAAACCTAAATATTTTGCAAGGACACCAGATACAATTTTATATATATAATTTTTAGCTTGCTAGTGGGGTGCAGGACCACTATAGTTCATTTATGTAAGTGAGAATCTAAACAAATAAAGTAAACTGTGGCACGTTCGCCAAGGGAGAAAAATATGGGAACACACAGATGATTTCAGACCGGACTTTGAGCTGAGCATGTTTTTGCTAAAGTGGTTTTTCTTTAATTGCTAATTGCAAGCATTTTACACCACAGAACTGAACCAAAATGAAGCAGTTGCTTTGTAAGTGGTTTGAGCTAAATTAGTATTATCTATTTATGGACCCTGGACCACAAAATCTTAAGTCTTAAGTGTCAGTTTTTCAAAATAAGATTTTATACTCATCTGGAAAGACTGAATAAATAAATCTCTCCATTGGATGTGTGGTTTTGTGTAGGGCCAGGACAATATTTGTCTGGAGATACAACTATTTGAAAATATCTTGAATCTGAGGGAGCAAAAAATCGTTATAATATTGAGAAAACCTCATCTTTAAAAAGTTTGTTTCAAATGACAGTTCTTAGTAATGCATAATTTACTAATCAATAAATTAAGTTTTGATATATTACGGTTAGGAATTTTACACAACTATTTCATGGAACATGATCTTTACTTAATATCCTAATGATTTTTTGGCATAAAAGAAAAATGTAATAACTTTTGACCCATATTTTGGTATGTTTTGGCAATTGCTACAAATAATACCCAGAGACTTAAGACTGCTTTTGTGGCTCCAGGGTCACATGTAAAATTAATCATTGTCAAAGTCTTTCAGGGGCAAAGACTATTTTTGGGTGTAACAAATTAGTATAAATAGACTTTTTAGTAGCTTTAATGGACAAACATATAGACATTTTTGTATAAGAAATCACACATTTTTATTAGCAATAATGGGGAAATATATTGAGTGCAAAAGTTTAAAAAAAATGTAATTACAAACCATGCCTTTTTATTAGCAATAATGGACAAAAATGTGGTGTGCAAGAGTATAATATTTACCCTTCAAAATTAAATTTGTTTTAGCAATAATGGACAAAAATATAGGTGGAAATTATATAATTATTTGTATTAAAATCCATAATTTGTATTAGCAATAATTGGCAAAAAAATGTAAAGTGGCTACAGTTTATTTTATTAGTATTAATGGACAAAAATATAGAGTGCAACAGTAATAATTTTTGTATTAAAAAGCAGTTCCATAATGGAAATTATTTTAAAGACAGACCTACTATGAGCTCTGAGGTATTGTTTAGATTGCATGGTTTAATGCTTTTACTGAAGCTAGTTTCCTCTTTAAAAATGATCATATTTAATAGAAGAATCTGGGCCAAAAACTGTTGTTCTGCTTCATATTTTTTGTAAGCTGTGAGTACTTTTTCTCAAGGCTTCTTTGATGAAATAAAAAGTTAAAAAAGAAGAGCATTTATTTTCAAATAGAAATCTTTTTCTAACAATGTACACTGCAGTTCAAAAGTGGTGTGGTCGTTACATTTTTATTCTTTCTTTTTTTTGAAAAGAAATTAAAAAATTTTATTCAGCCAAGGATAGGTTTAAATTGTTTTAAGAAAACTTGATAGCAAAGATTTTTTTATTCGAAAAGATGCTGTTCTTTTTAACTTTTTATTCCATCAAAGAATCGGCTGAAAAATTGCCCCCCAAAATATTGTCCGCATAACACTGTTGCCAAACATTGACTAATTCTAATATTAAAATCAGGCATATTGCGAATGATTTCTGAAAGAGATCGTGTGACACTTTTGTTTTTGTCTTTTATACTGGAGTAATGATGATGGAAATTCAGCTTTGCATCACAGGAAATAAATTTATTTTAAAGGATATTAAATAGAAAAACATGTTATTTTATATTGTAATAACATTATTTGCAAAGATTACTGTTTTTTTTTCTGTAATTTTTGATCAAAATAAATGCAGCCTTGATGAGCAGAAAGCCACTTCTTTTAAAACATTACAAGTCTTACTGATCCAAACCTTTTGCGGCTGTAGCGTATATTCTGGTGTTTCATTACAGTCTGTGGTGTTTGTTTGTTCACGCTAGGCGCCGTTGAGAGGCTGGGAGTTTGATTCTGGGCGCTCGAGTACTTCCAAGAGAGCAGACCTGCAGTCTCCGACACAAACACGGCGCCGCAAGCAGAGCTTCACCGTTACTTCCAGAAACATCCTGGATCCCAGCGTCCTGGAGCCTTTCGGCTGGACTTCACAAGCTCTGGTCCCGCGGCGGAAAACTACTGGAACTGGCCAATACGGTGAGTCTGACCGCTGTTTCTTAACAGCAGCCTTGATTGGAACTGGCGAGAATGGATGTGATTTCATGTGGTTACTGCATTACTAGCGATGAACTGCTGCGAATTTAGCTGCGATGCAAGTGGAAATGCGATTGTATGTAGCTTTTGTGATTCAACCCCTTGTGTTTTAACCATGCATGATTTCAACCAAATGCTCAGCGGTCCGTGACATTATTATTTAACCTATATATTGTAATTTGGTACATATTGTCAGTGCTGATTCTCAGGTTGATTTTTCATTATGGCTATACCTTATAATAATGATTATAATAACCAATAAAAGCAATTTTTTTTTTTAAATGAACTTTGATTATTTCTGTACTGCCTTTAATTTTTGTGCTTATTTGAAAACATGTATATGGAGGTTTTACGAAATTGTATATAAAAATGCACCACTTAGCTTTTAGGAGAAAGTAAGGTGGGTTGCATAATGCTTCGTAACAGGAATTTATTAAAAATACTTTAAATTAAAGAATCATCCAGATATTAAGAATTACACACAAAACTGTATGCAACCGTATAATGGTCATTAAATTAGGCTCAATATATTAACACATTTACTTTCTTTTGTTGATGTTTTGGGGTAAACGTATGAGATCCATATTTCCCACCAAATAAAAAGAAAAATCATGTGCAAGTTAAAAGTTGAAATGATGACAGTTGGAATTATGCTAAAGCAAAAAAACCAATATTTTATATCAGAATTTTTAAATGAACTTTTTTTTTGTTGTAATTTCATTTTTTTCATCTCAGTTTCATAATTTTAATTTTCATCTCAGTTTCATAATTCAAATTTTTCATCTCAGTTTCATAATTTTAATTTTGGATCTCATTTATGAATTAGTATCTCATAATTTTGATTTAACTGAGCATATTTTTTTCTAATGTGGTGGAAATAGGCTTCCATACTGAAATGTGACCTTTACTTGTTTTTGTGAGCTTTACCCATTAAGAGCAAAACACTGATCTGAAGAACTAAATATATGAAAGCGTGATCTCCAGAAACTCTTGAGCTGTGAACTGTTGAAGCTGGATGCAGTGTGTTAGAGAGTCTGTAGGTGGCGCTGCTGATCCTGGACCTGCAGGGGGTAGATCTCAGTGGTTTTCTCCTTTTGTTGGTCTTTAGGCAAGTTTTAATTTGTTGATGAGATCTTTGATCATCGGATTGAAGGCGAATGAGGGGCATATAAGATGAGTTGAATATATGATGTTGTTTGGGTGAGAGTGATTGAAGACATAAAGAAGCTGATGAAGCGCTATCAGCAGGGGTTTGTAGGAACATCTTGCTCATCACGCTCTCTGTGCGCGGCCTTGCTTTGGACTGCAAGTGAAGAACATGTCTGTTTGTGTGTCTGTTCATGTGTGATCGAGATCAGCCTTCCTTTATTTCGATCCAAAAAGCAAGTAGGACAGTATATTTGTGTGAAGCAATTAGATGATTGCCGGTATCTTGTTTATAACAGTTAGACAATTTCCTTCAATATTGTCATCATCTGTTTCACGTTTTTCTCTTTATGTTTATCATTCTTATCAGCACAATCAGTATTTTGTGAATAACCTTTATTAACAATGATAAAAATATTATATATTGATAGATCTATAAGATTATATTGTTGTATGTGTGTGATATAACGCGTATATATATATATATATATATATATATATATATTATATATCTATATACTATATATATATAATAATATATGTATTACATTAGTGTATAATATTCTATTAGTTATTTATTATTATTATTATAATATATTAAAGTAAATAAGTTTGTGTGGCTTATTTTTTATAGTTGGTTTAATTTGCCTCCACAGGATTAATTGTCTCCTAATGGCAGAATTGTATAATTTCTTCATGTTATTGTGGATGGTAAATGCGATTCATCCTTATATCTGTAATGTACGCTGTTCGATTCTCTAGGGCGGGGTGTGTGTGTGTGTGTGTGTGTGGCATCGATTCTATGGGTGTGTGGGTGTGTGGCTCTAGCTCTTTGTGTGCGTGAATGTGTGTGTGGTGTCTCCGCTATCTCTCTCTCCTCACAATCGATCGTGGTGTTTTGTGTGTTCTCCCTCTCTCTCTGTGTGTGTGTGGTCTCTCTGTGTGTGTGTTGTGTGTGTGTGTGGTGTGTGTTTGTGTCTGTGTGTCTCTGTGTGTGTGTGTGTGTATGTGTGTGTGTGTGTGTCTCTCTCTCTGTGTGTGTGTGTGTGTGTGTTTTTTTTTTGTGTGTTTTGTGTTTGGTCTGTGTGTGCCGCTGAAATGTGTCTTCCCCCCTCGTCTCTGTGTGTGTGGATGTGTGTGTGTGTGTGTGTGTGTCTCCCTCTGCTGGTGTGGATGTGTGTGTGTGTGTGTGCTGTGGTGTTTGTGTTGTGTGTGCGATGTGTGGCGTGAATGTGTGTTGTGTGTGGTGTCTCTTCTCATCTGTGTTCTTTGTATGTGTTTCCCTTCTCTCTCTCTGTGTCTCTGTGTCTGTGCTGTTGATGGTCGTGAAATGATGTATGTCCACCTCTCTCTCTGTGTGTGTTGTGTTCTGTGTCTGTGTGTGCTTGATGTGTGTGTGTGTTGTGTCTCCCTCTCTGTGGTGTGGCATAAGTGTGTGGGTGGGTGTGGTGTGTGTGTGTCTCCCTCCCCTCTGTGTTAGCGTGCATAAGTGTTTGGGTGTCTCTCTCTGGTGTGTGTGTGTGTGTGTCTCCTCTCATCCTCTCTCTGTGTGGTGCGTAGTGTGGTGTGTGTGTGTGTCTCTCCTCTCTCTGTGTGTGTGTGTGGTGTTAGTTTTTTCATCAACTGTTTTGTGTTGTCATTGTCTCGGGGCAGCTCTGTCTCCCTAACATGTGCGCCATGTATTAGTGTAGGGATGGAACGTGTCGAAGAGGCGAGTGTGTTATATAGTGATGCAGGAATGTGTTTGGTGTCATGTGAGTTTTTAACACGGGCTACCGCTGATGTACAGCCGTTATAATAGCCGATCCGGTTACCGGGCAGTAAAGCTGTTACAGAATCATTAGAGGAGTACATCACCAGCGCGTGTTGGCACCTTGTTTGGACTCTTTACATGCTTTTGCAGGTTTATTATTGTAATATCTGCTGCTTTTCAGAGACGATTTGTAGAGTTGTTTTTAATGTGTGGATGATGTATTTCAGAGCAGTGGCTTTTGGGATTTTCTGGCTGCTCAGTGTTGTTTTATTTCTTTAATTATTAGGACAAACTCTCAGTAACTGCCTGTTTAGCACGAAGGAGAACAAGAATGTCCGTTGTGAGTTTGTGAAGGATTGCAGTGGTTTTGTTGAGTTGTGTGTGTGCTTTGTGTTTTATGTCCATCTGTTTTTCGGTTTAATACTTTTTTTTTTCAGGAAGTGAGTGAGAAACAGAGAAAATAGAGGGGAAAAATTTGTTTGTGAAGACTGGCACGGTTCTGTTTTATGTCCCTTACTGTTTTTTTGGACTAAGTGTGTGAGAAACAGCAAAAAAAAAAAAAAAAAAAAAAAAAAAGGTGCATGGTAATTAAGACATGAACTAACAATGAATAAAACAATGAACGTGTGTGTGTTGTTTGGTCTTTTCAAATTTTTATGTCTTTCTTTTAATGTTTGTCTAAATTAATTTTCTTCTGGAACTAAGTTGTGAGATTGAGAAACAAAACAAACAAGGTGCAGGACAGGCCTAAATAAAATAAATAAGTCAAGTTTAGGGGAGCCTGTCAAACACTTTATCACTTTATAGGGTTTCCATTTTTCGCATTTTGTTTAACACATTATTCCATTTTGTAAACCTCTAAACAGCATTATATTTTTAATTCTAAATGTTAATTTTACCATTTCATTAATGGGCATTAATAAATAAGCAACTCACATTATGGCAATATATTTATATTAACAAATATTAAACAAAGAATAGTACAATCACTGTAAATGCCTTGTTAGGTTTAATTTTTAGTTAATGCATTTAACTAATGGGTACATTATTGTTAAGTGTTTTCAATTACTTAATGTACGAAATGGCAGGCTAGTGATTTATTGATAAGAGTATGTTTTATGTCGCATTCATTGTTTAATAATCACACCATTGCAAAAAGTTTCGGAAGGTTACAAACTGACTGAATATTCAAATCTGCTTTAGTCGGAAAATATAAACTGTTGTGGGCATTCCATGTATTATGCATAGCTCTCACGGGACTTTAGTATTGGGGTTCGGAAATAAACTATATAGGTCTTATATAATCTACGGATTGCAGATAGGAATCACTGCTGTTATTTGCTGACTGGAGTACTTAACGTAAAGTAAGGATCTGTTTACAAACGCATCTCTTTTCTCTGGTATCTCTGTTTTGAAAAGTCGGTGGACTGTACGCCTGCTGCTGTATATGGATCCAGTATTGACAAGGTCTGCTGTCTGTCTGTCAGCTAGGTATTTAAATCTGTCTCCTGTCTAGTCCCTCTCATCTCATGGTTTTTCTCTCTGTCACGTTATTCCTCCACTTAGAGCCAAATTTCATTATGGACACTTATCTGCTGCGGTGCACTGTCGTCTGCTGGCCCCGAGCGCTAATGTCCTCATCTCACTAATTGCATGTAAGACGATCATGATCAAAGTCACTTTTAGTGGAGCGAGTTGCCAATTATCATTCAATCTGTCGGCAGTTTTCCAGAAGATCATGTTGAGTCCAAGATCGAAACGTGGCGTTAGGTCTGTTATTGTTTTGTCAGTGTTTTTCGGTTGGAAGCCAGTCATCTACTCTAAGATTTAAGGAGAATAGATTTGAATTTAAAAAGACTACGTAGTCGGGGGATAGGAAGTAGTGTTAGTTTCCTTTTGTTGGTTGTTTCAGTTTTATTTTGTGGTTTGTAACATGCAAATTGCGGCAAAAACCATGCACAAAAAAACTCATACTTAAGGGCCGCTTTGAAATTGTCTGTTAAAAAATTATTTTAATTTTTTTTTCGTCAAATTCCCTTTTTTCAGTTTGATTTATTTAGTTATTATTTTATTTATTTCTTGGAAATTATGTTTTCCTTCCCCGGCGGTAAGCAATATTTTTGGACTACTGTTTTTAATGGTTTTTGTCAAAGACTTGAAGAGAATGGAGGGGGTGGAAAGTTTTCAGCAGATTTGGAGAAGATGTGTCATTGCATCATTGTCTGTAATGTTCACTGACACTGTCACTGAATGGTGTGCCGTTCAGATTGAGCGTCCAAACACGGCTTTTGGCTTCTCCAGAACGTGAACTGATGTGACTGGAGTGCTGTTGGATTACTTGTGGATATGTGATGTTTTTTCAGCTTTTCTGGACTCTCATGTCTTGACGGCACCCATTTCAATGGTCAGAGCACTCCATTGCTGAGCCACAACTGATAGGCAATGCTACATTTCCTCCAAATCCTGATGAACGAAACAAACTCACGCTTACCATCTTGGATGACCTGAGGACAAGTACATTTTTTTGGTAAATTGTAATTTCTGGCGTGTGAATTATTCCTTTAACTACTCGTATTCTTTTACAAGTATTCAGCAATAACTCAAAGTTTGTTTGACTAGTTCTAGTTATTCAGCAAACCTGGGAATGCTGACTGATCGCGGTGTATAGTAAGTCCTTCACAATGTGCTTAACACAACAAGATCCAGCAATCCCATCAGCGCCGCCTCATCATCCGCGCGCTGATTTTCCTGACACATCACACACCATTTAGCTTCATCTCATTATCAGGCTTGACGTTGAAGAGCTCAGAGCAGTAACGGATACACACGTATATATCTCAGCTGATGGAGGAATTCTGAAATCATGTGCACAGAATTTAGGCCGTACTATTGTGTGGTATTTATATACTAAAGACACTTTGTCCTCAAAGGATGCAACCAGAAGATCAAAGTTACTAAAAGTTGAAGCATGCTGAAGTTTTTGGTCCTAAATGCAAGCAGGACATTTTTAGGCGCACGGTTTCTTTTTCTGCTTGCGTAGTTGGGGCATTGGTCTACACATTTGGGATTTTAAAACAAATGTTTGTCATATCTAGAGAGGCATAATTGCTGATTGTGCGTTTGTATAAAAACAAACACTATATCAGAAGAATATCTGGCAAATATTAAGACATTTGTGTCCTTTGAAAGAAATTGTCGTGTTTAAATATTCACCTTGGATGCTTTAAATTATATTTAAAATATTACTGAAAAGAGTCCAAGACATTTTATTTTATCCAGATTAATTTGGGGAAAAAGTGCATTCAAAAATTTATATAAAAATATCTTTCTGAAAAATATTTTAGCTTTTTGGGGGAAGGTATTTTTCAAATATAAATGTATTTTGTTAAAAGCATTAACAAAAAATCTTTCTTTTTTTCAAGAAATTTTTTTTATAATTTATCCTATATTATTTTCCCCAATTATTTTAATTTGAATTTGAGAAAAAAGGGAAGAAATACATCAACATTCAATCACTTCTGGAATAAAATAATTATTTGGTACTTTCTATAAACGTATAGCATATGAATAAAAATTCAGCAAGAAATAGCTTTACAATGCTTTAAAACATTTAAAATATAAAAGTGAAGCATTACTTAAATTTTTCTAAATCTATTTTTGATCTCTGTTGCTTTTATTTTTTGCATCACATTTTGTGTTTAGACTAACTGATATAATTTTCAGTAGGTTTCCTGAAATACATTTTCAAATAAAAAAATAAAAACTTTGGTAAATGAGGGGTGAAACTAAATATATTTTCAGTTGCAAAAATATATTCCATTGAGCTCCACTGTTCTCAACATTTGTTTAGCGTACATTAAAACATATTTTGGCCAAAAAAAAGCTATATGGGCTGATTTGAAACAATATGTAAATGTGTTTATTAGTTAAATGGGTAATTTTTGACCAGAATGATGAACTTCTTTATAAAAATGTCTTACTGTAGTGTTTCCAGTCTTTGGAGTGGTGCATTATTGCTATTATTTTTTTGGTTTCTTTGTTTTTTCCTGCTGGTAGAAACAAAAAACACACACACATCTTCTTTAGGTGAGGACAGAGAACTGCTGTGTTGTGTCTGGTTGCAGGCTCACTTTCATGTAGTGCTAGTTTGTCTCGTTTGGTTCTGTAGCCTCATTATTTTGAGTTTACCGCAGGTTAACTCCACTCCCCCAACAACTTCATGTCCTTAAGACGCAGTTGTGCTGCTTCAAGCAGTTTTTCTTCAGTCCTTGTGAACACAAATGATGGCAAAACTTAGTTTTTGGGTGAGATGATCCACCTTACGTCCTCACTAGAGGGGCTGAGTTGAATTCATTATATAACACTGGCACGTTTAACATCAATATTAGACTCTTTTTACCCATATAAACTCAACCCCATCTCAGTTTTGACATGTAAATCCAGCACAGACTCCATCTGTGTACTCGCTCTGATGCTGCCGTGAGATTGATGCACGGTGTTTTTCATTGCTTCTGACAGAGTGTTTGATGAAGAATTCGCCTCTAACACAAAATGGACACACACCTATAATTAAGTCTGTTACATGGAGTCTGTGCCAGGAGAGGCAGATATAATCTGCTTAAGAGCCCCAGCCAGAGAAATGGCAGAGAAAGTTCTGGATCTCAGCCAGCGTGAGGAAAACAATGAGCAAACACCAATAAACCATCAGAGGCTGGGTGATCAGTCTGATCAGTCTGTCTGTCATCCTTTATCCACATTCATGTTGTTTCAAATCTGTATGACTGATTTTCTTCAGTGGAACACAAAAGCAGATGTTTTGCTTTGTTTTATACAATGAAAGTGAATGGTGACCAAGGCTTGTCCAAAAAAGGACCAAAAGCATCAAAACGTACATTAACATACTTGTTATATATAACATGCTATATTATGTAAGATTTATATATGTATTTATTTTTATATAGGCCTACTGTAATTATAATTTAAAAACTCTTATAAATTACAATTAGATTTGAAATTAGATTTGTTTGTTTTTGGTGATATAATGAATAATGACCTTTATCTTTCTTTTTAATGGTGCTTTTATGGTATTTTATGGCATTTCTGGGAGCATAATATTTATTTATTTATTTATTTAAAATATTTACATGTACACAAACATGAGATTTTGCTAAAACTATCTTCTCTAGAACTAATAATAGATTAATGAGACCAAAGACAACCGTTAGATTTACCCATAACAGTAATTTTATAACAAATTATATCGTGTGTAACCACTACAGGACATCAGAGCCAGCGATAAATTCCAGAAAATCTGGCCGAGGTGACGCTCTCTCTGGGGGTCATGAGCATTTATTGGGGTCATGCCAAAGCATTTAGATACAGAATAAAATATAAAATATGATTACACATATCAAAAGGGAGACAATATAAATGTCTAAAAAAAATAGATCAATACAATAAAAATAACAACCATCAGACCATCTCTGTCCAAAAAACATCGACACACATTTCAAAAAGGCGTTATAAGTAACAAACTGCATGTTTGAGACTACACATATATATTTTAACATTAATTAGTATTTGTGAAATAATACGCATATATACATTTATGTAAATTTATTATTATAAATGAAAATTAAAATGAAAAATTATAATATATATTTGTTTTTTTTAAGTGTTAAATATTTACAGTATTTTAAAATTATATATAATATGTGAATGAAAATAATACATTTAAATTTATGTGAATTAATTAATAATTAATATTATTAATTATACAGTATATATGTGTGTGTTTTATATAGCAACATATAATGCAATATTGTATTTTAAATAATTTGCATTATTTTTTAAATGATTAAAATAATTATTAATAATAATGCATTAATTCTTAATTCTTAAATAATTATAAATGATCAAACACAGCGTTAATCGAGTCAGTTGATGTGTTTTATTTATATAGTATTTACTGTAAGTGTAGAAGTGAGTGGCTGAGCTCAGTGTTGAGTATGAGAGAGGGAGGTCTGAGAGCTTGGAGGGACTGATCATATTCCAGCCGAGGGGAATCTTGACGGCCTGAAACGGCCCTGAAGGAGTCTCCTCCCACACACACACACACACACACACACACACACACACATAAAACACTCCGTCCTATGGCCCCATGCAGCTGTGAGGCCCCGAGTAGCTCCCTCTGTCTCTCTCTCTCTCTCTCTCTCTCTCTCTCTCCCTCTCTCTCTCTTCTCTCTCTCTCCTCTCTCTCTCTCTCTCCCTCTCCGTCTCTCTCTGTCTCTCTCTCTCTGTCTCATCGTGGCAGGCTGTAGAGGTCCCTCTCTCTCTTCTCTCTCTCTCTCTCTCTCTCTCTCTCTCTCTCTCTCCCTCTCTTTCTCTCTCTCTCTCTTTCCCCTCTCCCTCTCTCTCTCTCTCTCTCTCTCTCTCTCTCTCTCTCTCTCTCTCTCTCTCTCTCTCTCTCTCTCTCTCTCTCTCTCTCTCTCTCTCCCTCTCTCTCTCTCTCTCTCTCTCTCTCTCTCTTCTCTCTCTCTCTCTCTGGATCAGAGCGGTGTGGCGCTGCTGCCAGGTCTCCGGCTGGCTCGAGGAATGTGCAGGCGGGATTTAGTGGTCTCTCGTGTGGATTAGTACTGGGATTGCGTTGGGCTGAAATACCGCGGGATTGTGTGGAGGATGAGCCGGCAGCGGTGTGTGTGGATTACAGAAGCGGGAGGAACCTGAGAACAGACGTGTTTCTCGCCAGCCGCGGGCGTCTGCTGTCTGCCGCTGGAATACCTTCTCCGGAAACGCGCTTAGCTCCGGGAGTTTAGGGACCATGAACTCTGGAGTAGCTGTGAACGAGGGAAGCGAGGTAAGACGAGGCTCTGACTGCGGCGTGTGTCTCTCTCATGATCTGCAGTCGCCTCAAACCCCACACGCAGGGGAAAGACTTTTGCTCTTGTTTTTTTCTTTTCCAAGTGAGTTTCTGTGCTGTCACTTTTAAAGTTGCAGGAGCGTCGCAGTATTTCAGCTTCATCATGTGTTTCTCATCCTCGCTTTCTTCAGGGTCAGATCTCATCTGAACGCTCTCCTGCACCGGATATGACTGTCAGATGTGCTTGTTTTAAGCTCTGAGTCTAGAACGGAGAGATTAGAAAAAATTCAATAAACAAATTGTAATCTATTATACAATCATTAGCTTATAAAGTATTATTACTAAATAAAAATACATAAAAAAGTGAGCATAAAGTGCTTCATCATAAACATTTTGTTTGCTATATATGCCTCTCGTTGTTTTTTCAGTATCTTGTGCCACGAGCTCCACATTTTTAAGAATGATGCGTTAAATATAATAAATGGATATGTATAATTATTAATTAATATTATAATTGTATTTATTTATTATATATTTATGCAGGGTTCCGCGTTTTGTTAATACACATTAGACTCTTTTCTCTTTGAAGTGTTTTTAAAGTATAATCATTATTTTTTTTATTTTTTTTTTTAATGTTGTCAAATAAAAAAAAAAAGGCAAGGCTACATAAAAATACACCTTCAAATAGAAAATTATTTTTGTTATTATATATACAAGCTCACTGTTTGTTCAGCATCTTGTGCCATCAAAAAAAAAAATATATATATATAATATATATATATAAAAAATTTTTTTGGATTAATATTTTTTTATTTATTTATTTATTTACAGTTATATTTTACATAAACTCAAGTCTTACAGAGTTATGTAATTACTTAGTATAATAATTAGTATAACTATTGTATAAATAATATTTTTATATATAATATAATATATTTTAATTAATATTTATTATTTTTTAGGAAAAGAGAAAATCTTTTAACTATACATCTTCCCAAACCACTGGAAAAATCATCAATTCATTGGTCAGAAAGTGTGTGTACACTGTGTATATAAATAAGATTATATTATTTTACATTAATACCTTTTGCACTATATGTTCACAGTTTAAATATTTCACTAAATGCATGACATATAATACAATAATTTAGTTTATTTCATCCCTACATTGAACTAGTGCTTGTTCAATTCAGTTCAATTCAAGATTTATCTGGAGAGAACACCTTGTTTTGATTGCATAATGTTGCAGTCCATAGATCTGGATATTTCCTTCCTGACATCGTGAGTCACAGCAGAAGAAAGAGACGTTTAGCTCGGTGTGCTTGTAATGTCTGGCCGTGTGTTTTATGAGCTGCTGTTTGAGTTTCAGGGATGTAATCGAATCCCGTCTTACTCGCTCAGAGCGTTTGATCCCACACCAAATCACATGAAAGCCACACTTAATAGAGAGCACCTTTGATTGGGACCTGCTAGCGTAACATTTTAATTGTCCAAACATGTGTTAATGTGTGGAGCGATTTGGCAGCTGCTGCTTGTCATGAAGCCTGTTTTATGGGCTGGTGTTTAAGGATGTTTACAGATGTTATCCGCTCACAGTGATCACAGATTGTTCTTGAAGTGAGGAGTCTTACAGCGCTTAAGGAGCATCTCTGGGGATTTTACCAGCCAAATGAGGCATTGCTGATTCTGAACTATTTTATAAAAATGATCTGGTTTTTACAGTAATGTTCTCAAGGTCAAATCCTGTAGAGTTCTTGAGATGTCAGTGGAGTTATATTAGGCACTTGAGCGCCATTTATTTATTTTAAATTAATTTTTATTTATTTATTTATTGTAAGTGCATTTATTTATTGGTGTTTTTGTTGATTGCATCATAAATAGTTCTAGATTATATCTCAGGTTTGTAAAATGAACTGGAAGTATTTTTTCCAGTAATGGTCTCAAGGTCAAATCCTGGAGAATACTTTTTTTTATTCTAGAGAAATAAATTAAAACAGCAGATGTCTGAGGATTTATATTACACGCTAGAGCATAATTAATTTTATTTATTAAAAGTGCATTTATTTATTAGTGTGTTGTTGATTGCTGATTTTTTTTTATATTCTTAAGAAACCAATTAAAACAGCAGATGTCAATGGATTTATATTAACCATTTAAGTGCTTTTTATTTACATGTCTGTTTATTCAAATTATTTATTTAATTATTGTTAAGTGCATTATTTATTTTAATTCATTTTATTTATTTTACTTTATTAAATTGTATTATTTAGTTACTTTTTGTAAGTTTATTTGTTTTAGAATAGATTACAATTTAATTTTTATTTTTTATTTTATTATTTCATTAATTCTTATTTTTATTTAATTTTATTTTTATTATATTATTTATTTTTAATTATTTATAAAACTACCCATACTAAAAACTGCCCACAATATACATATTTACCAGTTTAGTAATTTTGTGCCGTAAAAAAGTCTGTGCGTAAAAAGTCAGTGTTGCTGTTAAGTGTATAAAACGCATTAGAAAGCTGTTGGCCAGTACCATTTTGTGCGATGTATGTTATATTTGCAAGCGCCGTGAATGTGGTTGACTATATTGTTAGCTCAGGTCAGTTATATAAGATTGGGTTTTTAATAGTAGTGCATTATTGTAAATACAACAAGTTGACTATATTGTTAGCTCAGGTCGATTATATAAGATTGGGATTTTAATAGTGTATTTAGTAAGGTTAATAATGCTTTCAAAGTATTTCCTGTTATTTGTTCCTGTTAACAAAGGTAAAGTGTTACCAAGAACATTCTTTCAAGGAAGAGTCGGTCTAAGGTTGACATGGTTTTCAGGAATTCTTCTGTTCTCACGCTGGACGCCGGAGAGATGAGACAGAGCTGTCTTTATCCTGCAGGCAGACGGACAGAAATAAAAACATTTTTTGATAAGCACAGGGGCCCCTGTCTATTTTTTTCTGCGCTTGGCCTCTTCACACTGATTTAGTGCGCCGTTCGTCTCTCTGGCTGTAGTACACACTAAAAAGGGACTTTAGACGGGAGATACTGGATCTGCTCAGCTTTCTGACGCTGTGGGGGGGAGCAGGAGCCTCGTGGGAGATCAGACTCCAGGGGCTTCATCACCATTATCCCACATCTGGTCCTCCAGCGTTCAGGATAAGCCTCACACTCCACTGTTACTTGCTCTGCTTTCCTTAATGGTGAACATATCTGTTTTTGATGCACAGGGCAAAATATTTTGCAACTTCAATTTTTTTTAATAATAATAATTCAGATAATTGGTCAAATAAGCAGAATTATCAGCAATAATCTTAAAATACCCAGCCTTTGTTCATCAGCCTATTAGTTCGTTGGAAATGATAAAGAAGACAGAGGAAAGGAAAAGACACCAGACTTTGACTTTGCATGAATGATCTGGTGTCAGAATTTGATTTGGTTGACAAAAATTGGCAAAAATAATAGTTATCAGTGGATATTCTCCAAAATATCAGCCAATTAAATCTCTGTCCAATCGTCCCGACTTTAACAGCATGTCAGAAGAAGTATTTTATCTAAAGATCCAAATTAAACAGGCAGGGGAAATTTTAAATGCATCAACCTCCCAAAAGGTAAAGCACTTCATCAAAGGTTAACTAACCTTTCTCCTTTTGCTGAAACAGACAGACAAACCCAATAAACGCTGTGGATTTACCGACCTTTTGGGTTAATAAAGCATGCTGTGAATTTGTATCAAATAAAGCAGCTTTGGTATCTAAAAGGCTCATTGTTAGCCGAAACGCCTTCCTCTCCGTGGTTTTTTCCCCCGAATGCCATAAATCCAGCCCTCAGTCTCCCCTCCATCATCACGGCGAAGGGTTCAT